>NC_034592.1:76026281-76042351 GCF_900095145.1 Mus pahari
GGGGGAGGGGAGGGGGAGGGGGAGGAGAGATGGGGATGGAGTGCAACAGGATACTGGAGTAGCAAGTAGTCCTCTTATCCTCTCATATGCTGTTAGGCTGTATCTTGTGGCAGTACTATTGCTAGGTCACTGTTGGGAGGAACCTAACAGAATTGTCTGTAAACTAACAGGGACCTTCCAAAGAAAGTCATTGGCTTTCTTAGGATGGGTGGTTGGGCTCCAAGTGGGGCAGTTTCAAAAGAGAAAGATTAGGCAGGTGCAGCCCTCCCTTTTCTTACTGACTTTAACCCCTTTTTATTGGGCATGGCAATGCCATAGGAGCAAGCAGGGAGGAGAACAGACTGAACAGTCTTTGGAAAATAAAGTTTGCCACATCCACTTAAAAGCAGGTCACCTTCCCGCTTACATGAAGATGAGGTCCAGGGCTTTAATTACACCATCTAGCTGGTGTTAGAGCCTTTGGGCCCTTCTAGGAAAAGGGTCAAGGTAAACTTGGGGACTTGAGCTTCGTAGCCACTCCCAGGTTTTCCTGCTTCAAGTAACTTACCAGGTACCCAAAAGGACAGGCACCTATGTGGGCTGCAGGACAGGAGCCTGACTCGGGAGCCCTACCTGTTTGCTCCCCTGGAGGTTTGCAGGCTAGGGAGAGATGGAGGCTCTGCATCCTGACATCTGTTTCTCCTGCTGGTGTCTCTGCTTGACTGACATCCCCTCCTCTTTCATTTCTCCCTGGGGCATGTTGTCTTCTTTCTCATTAACTTACCCCTCAACTCCCAGCAAGGTCCCCAGACTGTGAACTTCGCTAATTCTCCTGTAATCCTTTGGCAAGCCAAAGAGCTAATTAAATTGTGAGCTTGTATACTGTGTCCTCTGGCAACCATGGAGTCTCTCTCCTGATCTCCCCATTTCTTCCCCCTTTTCTTGCATAGTCCAATCTTATGTAGAGGCAGCCATTCTTTCCTTCCTTCTCTCTGTCCCTTCTCTCTCTCTCTCTCTTCTTTTGTCCCTTTGCATTTGGCATGTGCAGCTCCCTCCCCTAGCTGTCAGAGCCCTTGTTACCCTTATCATCATGTAGACATAGCATCCTGCATGACACCTCCAGTCCCCCACCTTAGCTGAAAATGTTTCCTCTTTGAGGTCCCACAGCACTTTGTGACTCTGTCCTGATTCTGCATTGAGCAATTCTTATCCACACCCTACTGTCCCTCTAAAGGGTTAAAGGGTCCTCTCTCTCTCTCTCTCTCTCTCTCTCTCTCTCTCTCTCTCTCTCTCTCTCTCTCAATGGGGTTTCTCTATAAAACAGTCATGGCTGTCCTGGAACTCCCTTTGTAGAAAAGGCTGGGTTCAAACTCTCAGAGATCCAACTGCCTCTGCCTCCCAAGTGCTGGGATTAAAGGCGTGCGCTACCGCGCCTGGCTGCATTAAATTCTTTATCCCTCATTTGTCCAATTAGTTTAGTGCTATCTACTTTTGAGGGTGATCAGAAAAGTAAATGAGGTAATAGCTCTGAAAAGCACCTAGCCCAGTCCCAGACAGAAGCCAAGGACCCAGTCTTGGCTCTCCTGCAGGCTGACCCGTGCCAAGAATGTGGGCTCTGAGGCTGGAGAGGTGATCCTGAGGTTAAAAACACATGCAGGGGCCGGCGAGATGGCTCAGCGGGTAAGAGCACCAACTGCTCTTCCAAAGGTCCTGAGTTCAAATCCCAGCAACCACATGGTGGCTCACAACCATCTGTAATGGGATCTGATGCCCTCTTCTGGTGTGTCTGAAGTCAGCCACAGTGTACTTAAGATAAAAAAAAAAAAAAAAGCAACACACATGCAGTGTTCAGTTCCCAGCACCCACTTGAGGCAGCTCCTGTGATTGTAATTTCAGCTCCAGAGAATCGGCTACCCTCTTCTGACCTCTGTGGGTACCCTCACACACACACACACACACACACACACACACACGGGGGGGGGGGGGGGAGGGAGGGAGGGAGGGAGAGAGAGAGAGAGAGAGAGAGAGAGAGAGAGAGAGAGAGAGAGAGAGAATTTGGGTTTGGATAGTTATTTGAAAGGTAATCCCAGGAAACAGGTGGGTCCTGAAAGGAAAGAAAGGAACCAAAGCATGCAGATGTTACTAAATTGTCACTAAAGGTGTTTCTTTCTTTTAATTGTTGTTTTATTTTATGTACATTGGTGTTCTACCTGCTTGTAGTATGTGTGAGGGTGTCAGTTCCATGTGACCTGCCATGTGGGTGCTGGGAATTGAACTCGGGTCCTTTGAAAGGGCAGCCAGTTCTCCTGATTGCTGAACTATCTCTCCAGCCCCTAAAAGGGTTTCTTAATTCTCCTAGAACACATCTTGGAACTGGGTATAGGAAGGTCCTCCAGAGGAACCAGGAAGCTGCAGTACTCATTCCCAGCCCCTACCCCTCATTAGTTGAGGGTTGCTGGAGGGTTCTAGCTCTCCATTACTCTGGCCTTACTTAACTGCACAGCCAAGAATGCTCCAGGAGACAGATGTAAACAGGAGTTAGGGTCAAAAGCTGTGTGAAGGTAACCTCCAGGCTCGGGAGGCTTCTGGGTGAGAGGGTACAGCACTGCCAGCCCTTGCAGTTTGAAACAGGTAGGAGCAAGCAAAGACTACAGCCTGGCCTGGGCCCTTTTCTCTGAGCCCTAACAATTCCTAACTTCCTATCTGGTATCTCTGTGGCTCTCCCACTCCTGACGGCCCCCACACCCACCAGCACCCCATCATGCCTTCCCTGGCCTCTCCCTTCCCAAGACCCTGCGGCCATGTTATCTACCTATCTCCAGCCCACCTGATTTCTTTGTTGAGAGTTCTTCCATATTAAGCATCAAATGTCTTCCAGCCTGAGTTGGGATTCAAATGTCCTGCCTCCCTCCCTCCCACACCCTCCTGCCCTAAGAAGTCCAGTGCCTAAGGAGGGCCACAGGTGTCACAGGATGGCTCCTGGCCTTTCCCCGTGGGACTCATCCTACCCTCAATGCCCTCCCCATTGGAATGCCCCCTCCCCAACTTTCAAGGAGAAGGAGACATTTGTGATCTGACAAGGGCTAGGCAGGCACTTTGCCCTGTGCCTCCTTGTACCCAATAGCCTGGAGGAACTTCCCAAGCTCATCACTTCTCCATGGGTAATGATTTATACTCCAGTAACTGGGGCCAGGTATGTGGAGAATTCCAGAAGGAAAGCTCCTGAGGGCCAGGGCTTCTGTGGGCCTGTGAGGTGGGTGGGGGTGGGGGTGGGGGAGATGCTGATCTCAGCCCCTGAGGTGTTGTTGGACTCCTGCAACTGTGGGCATAGCTCCCCAGAAAGTCCATGCCCCACACGGGGACCTTCCATCGCCCTTCTCAACCTTTTCCGGAAAAAAAAAAAAAAAAAATTCAGTATGTCCCAAGGACACTGCTCCTTCTTTGTTCTTCTCAGAGGGTCTCAAGCTGATGTGCTGATGTCTGCAGCTTTGTCCTCCCTCCAGCCGTGCTAGCGCACGCACGAGGTGCAGGGGGAGGGGCATTTGCAGAAGTGAGGAAGGAAAAGTGGGGCATTTTCACCTCTTACTTTACTAAGGACATTGACCCATTTATCCTTCTCTTCCCTCAGATCTTCCCCCAAGGCCACTCAGCCTGGACATCTGTCCCATACAAAACCTCACCTCCTGCTGTCCTTGCTTGCAGCCCAGTCCGTGCCTTGCCCGAGTTCTCTCTCCCTACACAAGCCAGAAAGCTGGTCTGTAGGATGCCTTGGGCCACCCTAGGGTGGCCTCTCTAGCAGCCTTGGTTTCCCCACCTGCTAACTTGGATCAATGACGCCTGCGCGCGACACCCGAAGGATAACTCTCAGGATCCAGGAATGAGGAAGGGTCCCATGCTCAGCGCAGGCTCGGTGCGGTGCCCCAGGCCCGGCTGCTCGGCGCCCCTCCCTCGTCCTCCGCTCTCCCCTCCGCCTCCCCTGCTCCCCGCCCTTGAGCTTCTCCGCGCTTCAGCTTCTGCTGTCCTTCCCACTCGCTCACGCCTCCCTTGCCGGGGTCCCCACTCGTCGCCGGCTAAGCCCCCCTCCCGTCACCCCTGGAGGCCCGGTCAAGCCGCAGCGCGGGCGACTAGTGTGCAGCCCGGCGTCCTCACCGAGCAGGATAGCCGGCTGGGACCGAAGCCGACCCGCCCGTCGCCAGCCAGGTGAGGGCAGCCCGGAGGAGGCGGGGGCGCAGGCTTCTCTTCTATGCGAGCGGGGGCGGCGGGAGGCACGAGGGACCCGGTCCCTTTTCCTGGAAAGGAGGACCTGGGCGCTTTTTCATGAAAGAGGCTCAGGGGCTTTTACTTCAAAAGGAGGGGTGGAGGGCAGGGCTCATGGAAAAGGGGCTTGCGGGGACCCCTTATCCCCTTATTGGGGCATTTTCCCCCACGAGAAGGGATTTATTGGCTGCTTCTGTAAAAGTGGGGCTCACATTCTTGGAAGGATGCGGACTTTCAAGGAAGATACAGGGAGGTTCTGGCACGGCTTGAAAGCAGTGTTAACTGGGGTATGAGAACAAGGCGCTAGGGGCTTGGAGATGCCCTTAGTCTGACATCGCTGCACCTTCTTCTCCATTGGTTCCATGGCTCTGGGTCTATCCAGCTCTGTCCCAGTTTTTCTCTTTGAAGAGGATTATTTTTGAGCTTCACCTGGACAGAGCTTTGTGCAGCCATTTCCTTTCCTGGAGCTCTGAGACCCACCTGGCGCCTTACCATCCTCCTCTGACCTGCTGGGGAAAGGGATTGTTAGAGGAAAGGATCCAGGGTTCAGGTACATGTGCAGTGGAGTATGGAAAGTAGGAAGGATATTGGACACACAAGAACCTTTGACACTGATGCGTGCATCTGACTTGGCGGGGAGGTGACAAAGGATAAGGTGGGCAGGAGCTTGGAGCACAGACCTGCCAGGAAAGCTGCCAGGCGGGCAGAGGGAGAGCTCCCACCTCTCAGGGGACAGATGACAGAGGCTCTGCTTGCCTTTGTTTGCTTCCTCCTTCGCTCCCTTGTCTCTTCTGGTTTTGCAAAAGGGGTCACTGAGGCGAGAAACACATTGACCTTTGTGTAAGAGGGAGAGCTGGTAGAGAAGCACACTGATTTGAAATGGAAAAAAAAAAAAGAACAAATCCTCTGTTTAAGGCTAAGAGTTCAGTGGATGACCTTGAGCCAAAACGTGTACCGTGTACCCCTCGTTTAGGCACCAGGTTTCTCATCCATAAAATGGGAGAGGCTTATCTCTATGTCCAAAAGAGCTTTGTATGAAGAAACAGAATGGACTGGCCACCTCTCAGGTGTAGTTCTCACCACTATGGATGAACCCTTTCTCTGCTGCCTACCCTCACCAAGTAACCCATAGGACAGCTCTGTGAGAGTCAGGAAGTATGGAAGGAGTCAGTGTTCAGCTGGACTTGAGGTCTTTCTTGTGAGAATTATAGGGCAGTGCAATTTACTCTAACAGCTGGGCAGTGGACTGCAGGTCAACATCCAGGAGTGCGCCACAGCTGCACAGCTGGACCTGGCCGCTCTCAGCAGCCCCTTCCCCTCCCCCGGACTCTGCAAGAGACACAAGGCTACACAACTTTCAGGGTACTTCCTAGAAAAGCTCTCGCCCCGAGTTGTCTGTCTCTAGCTTCCTTCCTGCCATCCTCCACCTTGAAGCCCACGTTAAAGCATGATAGAATCCCAGCATTAGTGATTCCAGGGACTGGATGCTTGCCCAAGCTCCCCATCTACTGAGGCTCTTACCTCTTCATGTCAAGAACCTGACCACATCACCTTTCCCAGGGATAAAGAACAGTAGCCTCTAGGTCTGTCCCAGTACAGACCATGTTCACAACTGCTATCTGGGTGGTGTATGCTTAGCATCAGTTTGTGTGGCCCTCCATCGTGCCATTTACATGGATGAAGCCTTACTCAAGAGTTTTTTTTAAAAAAAAAAATTGCCTAAGGTGACTGGGGCATGACTCAGTGTCAGAGTGCCTGCAGTTCATTCTGAGGACCCGTATCCAGGTCTAAGTGTCTGCCACTCCCAAATGAAGCTGATGACCTCACCATCCTGCCAAAGCAGTACCAGAGTTTTATTTTGTCCTCCCAAGCCTCAGCAGCCATGACTCTCTCCTTCCCACGGGAGCCAGCCAGCCTCCAAGCACAGAGACAAAGGGAATTATCCATATCTCCCTGAATAATTAAAATAAATTTATGTATATGGGTGTTCTGCTTGTATGTATATCTGTGTACCACGTGTGTGCCTGCTGCCATTGGAGGCCAGAAGAGGGCATCTGATCTAGAGTTATAGATGGCTGCTTACTTCCCTATGGTGCTGGGAAATCAAACTTGGGTCCTCTGGATAGCAGCTAAACTCTTAATTGCCGAGCCATCTCTCCAGCCCCTCCTTACCTCATTCTGTTTCATAGGGATGGCACTAACTTAAAGCTTGGCTGGACCTCTGTGGTTCAGGAAGGACCCCAGGGGAGTCCAGAGATCCCGTGGGACCCTTGAGTGGAGCAGAGGTCAGGAAATTGGTTAGAGAGCAGCTCTCTCCGTTCATCCCCAGATAAGACTTAAAACACTGACAAGGTGGAATCGGACACAAGAGCCAGTGTCTGTTGTGAAGGGCAGAGAAAAGCCCCAGGAAAGTGCAGAGGGAGTGCTGGCTATTAGATACTGAGACCTCCTCAACATCCAGAGAGGGAAGAGGGATGAAGGATGAGGAGAGAGGACAGGAGGACAGGGCTTCCTTCCTTCCTTCCTTCCTTCCTTCCTTCCTTCCTTCCTTCCTTCCTCTCTTTCTCTCTTTCTCTCTCTCTCTCTCTCTCTCTCTCTNTCTCTCTCTCTCTCTCTCTCTCTCTCTCTCTCTCTTTGGTTTTTCGAAACAGGGTTTCTCTGTATAGCCCTGGCTGTCCTGGAACCCACTCTGTAGACCAGGCTGGCCTCGAACTCATAAATCCGCCTGCCTCTGCCTCCCGAGTGCTGGGATTAAAGGCGTGCGCCACCACGCCCGGCCTCTCTCTTTCTTTTTTTAAAGATTTATTTATTATATGTAAGTACACTGTAGCTGTCTTCAAACAGCCCCAGAAGAGGGTATCAGATCTCATTATGGATGGTTGTGAGCCACCATGTGGTTGTTGGGATTTGAACTCAGAACCTTTGGAAGAGCAGTCAGTGCTCTTACCCACTGAGCCACCTCTCCAGCCCTAACCAAGACATTTCAATATGTCTGTGGCACATGCACCAGATCTTATTTGCAAAAAGATTCTCTCATACTTAAAGACACAAGTTTGGAGAATTACTGGTCTAATCCAGTGGTTCTTAAAACACACACACACACACACACACACACACACACACACACACACCTCTGAACCAGTTAATCAGACCACTAAGAATCCAAATTCTCCAGTCCATCCCAGACTCAGAACAATTTTGAGGGTGGAGGGCGAATCTGGGTGCTGTGATAAGCCCTCCTGGTGACAATGAGGCACTTGAAATGAGCCAGTCTAAGCGGGAAGGAAAGCAGAGAGTCAAGGCTCAAGCAGAAAGTCATGGGTCCAGAGCAAGGCTAGGAAGAGAAATTACAGGTAAGGCAGCCACTGTCCAACCCTCTCCCCTGCCCGGCTCTTCTCTCCCCTCCTAGGTGCCATGCTGCTGCTCCTGCTGGGCTGTCTAGGCCCGGCGGCCTGCTGGGCACTGGGCCCCGCTGGCCCTGGCTCCTCCGAGCTGCGGTCAGCCTTCTCGGCGGCTCGCACCACCCCGCTGGAGGGCACGTCGGAGATGGCGGTGACCTTCGACAAGGTGTACGTGAACATCGGGGGTGACTTCGACGCAGCCACCGGGCGGTTCCGCTGTCGCGTGCCCGGCGCCTACTTCTTCTCCTTCACGGCCGGCAAGGCCCCGCACAAGAGCCTGTCGGTGATGCTGGTGCGCAACCGCGACGAGGTGCAGGCGCTGGCTTTCGACGAGCAGCGGCGGCCAGGCGCGCGGCGCGCGGCCAGCCAAAGCGCCATGCTGCAGCTCGACTACGGCGACACAGTGTGGCTGCGGCTGCACGGCGCCCCGCAGTACGCGCTCGGCGCGCCGGGCGCCACCTTCAGTGGCTACCTGGTGTACGCGGACGCCGACGCCGACGCGCCTGCGCGCGGCCCCGCGCCCCCGGAGCCGCGCTCGGCCTTCTCCGCGGCGCGCACGCGCAGCCTGGTGGGCTCGGACGCGGGCCCCGGCCCCCGCCACCGGCCGCTGGCCTTCGACACCGAGCTGGTAAACATAGGTGGCGACTTCGACGCGGCGGCCGGCGTGTTCCGCTGCCGCCTGCCGGGAGCCTATTTCTTCTCCTTCACGCTGGGCAAGCTGCCGCGCAAGACGCTGTCGGTGAAGCTGATGAAGAACCGCGACGAGGTGCAGGCCATGATTTACGACGACGGCGCTTCGAGGCGCCGTGAGATGCAGAGTCAGAGCGTGATGCTGCCGCTGCGGCGCGGCGACGCCGTCTGGCTGCTTAGCCACGATCACGATGGCTACGGCGCCTACAGCAACCACGGCAAGTACATCACTTTCTCCGGCTTCCTGGTCTACCCCGAGCTCGCCGCCGCCGGCCCGCCGGCCCTCAAGCCCCCAGAGCTCTGAGCCTCTGCTTGGAGGAGCCCGGGAGAGCCGTGGGGCATGCATGCCGAGCCGGGACCGCGGCCCGAACGCCCCACCGGTCCGAGCATGACTGCCTGCCCAGCACGCCTGGACTCTGCCAATAAAGTGGGGCTGCCTGTCAGTCTTATGGTCCTGCCCTGTGTCATGACTGTGATGCCTTTAACTCCTCCCCTCCCCGGGACTGGACAGGACCGCCCTGCACTGACTAGGACAACCTGTAGGACCTAGATGAGGGTCAGGCCTTGCGAGAGTGAGAAGGTAGGAATTTGAAACATAGTCTTCTAAATTCAAGTAGGGTTCTTCTTCATGTCTGTCCACTGCATCCCTGACTTTTCTTCAGTGACCAGTGACATTCTTCTTTGGGTCCAGATTGTGCCTCTCTGTGAGAGGGAACATCATCTTACTACTACTGTAACCCACTAGGAACACAACAGCATGTTCCTTCTTTCAGTAGGGCATAGGACTGAGATGAAGGGCTGATACCTGGTTATCCTGCCTCCTGCCCGCCCAGAATGAGGAGATCTGCTCACAACAGGAGTTAGAGTAAGTAGGTCCTAGACACAAAAACGAGATGGACTGTGGGAGGCCAAAACAGAGCGACACAGGGTCAGGGCAACGCATACCCTATACTGTCTGAGCCAGGCTCTCTGGGAGGGTCTTCTCCCAACTTTATTCTTAACTCTGAGATGTATGTGTGAGGCTTGTTTTTTCTCTCCTCTCCACAAACAGGTAATGTTTCTCCACCTTTTCCCTTTACTCCTCTTGTAAATAGAGCCCATTGAAATCCAATCTATATCCCCAGTCTACAAGGGGACTTAGCAGTCTTATGAGAATATTAAGACTGAGTGGCAAGCATACAGGGTTCCTGTATTTTATAGTACTGCCAAGACAGGAGTTAGAGGACCTGACACAAATTTACTCTGGGGCAGCTTTTCTTTCAGCATGTATTAAACAGACTCCATGCCTGATCTCTGGACATACATGCATGTAACCACCGCACTGATCAGGACATACATGCATGTAACCACTGCACTGTGCTTACTGCCTAGCCCCAGGCCTTAGCTAGGCATAGGAAACAAGATCAGATAGGAATAAACATGGGGGGTCAGGAGTCAGGGTTGGCCAGCGATCTGAAGAAGGACCAGGGGCTAGAAAGAGCACTTGCCCAGGATGGGGCAAGGGAGAAGAGAAAAAAAAACCATCAAGTGAAAGGGAAGGGTCAGGGGTTAGGTCAAGGATGGAGGCCCAGGATCCCAGAGAAGGGTGCTGGCCCTGGGGTCAGAGATCCTTGCACAGGCCTCAGAGTGTTCCTGTGCCAGGAGGGCAAAGACCTGGGCCCAAAGACCCCTTTCCTCAGCCTCACTAGCCTTGTGGTCAGTAGACACAGGGCAAGGCCTGTAAGGAACAGATGCTTAAAAGCCGTAGGACTAAGGGGAGGCCCTTTCTGAAGATCGTGGAGTTGCCATAGCCATTGCTGAGCACACTACAAATCCCTGGGCATGTGGTACTGCAGGAGGAGCCTGAGCCAACAGCCTACACGTGTGGTCCAGTTCCAGCCCAGCCTAGAGCAGCTGCAAGGGGAGCTATTCTAGGGGTGGGTTGTCCTTAGGGACCAGGTATGGGAGGAGAGTGGGCATGGAGTTGGGAAGGCTATAAGCTGGTAGTGGGACACAGGTTGTCTATTCCCCACCCAGGTCCACCCTTCTTAGCCCCCTTCCAAACCCTAAACTTGGGATGCCTGAACCCTCCAATCCCATGGTTCATGCTAGGAAAAATGACCTGCAGCATCATTTCCAGGTCCTTGGCGTCTGCAGGCCACCTCCTTCAATGGTGCTGTCGATGGACTGCCCTGGGGCAGCAAGAGGAACCAGATCCCTGCTGTCCTCCACACCAAGCACCTAGCCTCCCAGAAATGCCCTTCTGCTGTCCAGCAGACACCGTTAGCAGAAAAGTGCATGGATACCACCTCCCCTGTTCCAAATGCACATATATGCATGTTGATAGTCACCCTTCAGGCATGGCCCTTAGCCCACTGCGTACCAAGTCCCCTCTTGGCAAATACCTAATGTGACTCCTATAACTTGCACACTGCCCTGGTAGAGTTCCAGGGCAACAGCAAGCACCGGCACTAATCTCCACAGGCTTCCCACACCATCACATTGCAGTTTGGCACCCACCAGACCCACACAGGTCCTCCTCTGCCACGTGAGGCTCAAAGAGCCATCTGTACCTGCCTTCAGTCACCAGTCAGCCTTTTCTTGGCTTCTAGCCACCCACCATGAAGTCACTGGACCTTCATCATCCTGGCCAGAAGTCACCCAAGGAAGGAGACCAATGGCTACCACAGACCAAGCAGAAACTACAGTGTCCCAGCCATGTTCTCTGACTAGCTCTCCCCACCCACCCACCCCCATCCCACCTTCCAGCTCTCTGAGCCTTCATTTGCCTGCCATAGCTCCAACTTTCTGCAGGCTACTCTGCATTACTTTTGTGTCAGTCTTCAGTGCTGAGGAGAGAGTAGCTGGCTATAGCCTCATTCACCTCTTAGGGGCTATTTTCACCCCCAAGAGTTGGGGACTCTTCAGTTTTGGCAGTGACAGCATGTCTGCTCTTGCTCAATGTTTAATAAGAAAACAGCTCCAGCTTGACCCTCCCAAGGGATATACATCTCAGGCAGCAATGCTATCTTAACTGTTCTCACACTGAAAACATCTCACTACAGAGGCCAGTCAGCCACTTAGTCTAACCTGACACCCAGCCCAGCCTTCAAGGCTCCTCTGCTGCCAAAAGCATCAGCTGCACGTCCAGTTCTCCCGCTGCATAGTGGTAGACCAGGAGCGCCCGTGGGACGCACGCCTCAGAGTAAAGAGATGGAGCCACTGGGGAAGGGAGCACTGTCTAGAAGGCAGACATGGACCTGTAGCTCGAGTGGTTTTTTTCTTTCCACAGCTCTGATAAATGTTAGCTTGCTAACAACATCTTAGATTTAGACCAGAAACAGGGAAGATCCCTTTAAGTGGCTCTTACACTTGGCTTATAGAACCCTATGGATGTTTAGGTGGGAGGACAATAAACTGGGTTTCCCTGGCTCCACTCAGGCCCCTGGATCTATCAGCTGCCTCCAGTCAGTCTGCTGAAGTAAGGGCTTTCCTCAGTTTCAAGCCCTCCAGTTGTCACTAGAGACCATGCCATAGCTATTCTCAAGGACTATGAAAACTAAATTACAGATCCAGAGCCTTCTAGAAACATATTCAGGCCCATAGATCACAATGTCTCTAACTGCAGCATACAGTCCCATTAAAAAGACTGCTTTGGCAGGGACCACCACGGCCACCACCATCCTGCACCTGCCCTCTCCTAAGTCAGTACCATTATCAGCACATGAGTGACGGGACAGGAGTGGCCCAGTAGATACGAGCACCAGCTGCCAAGCCCGATGACCTGAATTGGATTCCTAGAACTCATATGGTAGGAAAGAAGCACTCCTGAATATCATCCTCCAACCTCCACATATGCTGCCACCCCCACTAAATAAATGTTTTTCTTTTTTTCTTATTATTTTCTTTTACATTTCAAATGCTATCCCGAAAGTTCCCTATAGCATCCCCCCGTCCCTGCTCCCCTACCCCCCCCACTCCCACTTCTTGGCCCTGGCATTCCCCTGTGCTGGGTCATATAAAGTTTACAAGACCAAGGGGCCTCTCTTCCCAATGATGGCCGACATTAAGACTTTTTAATTGACATAACTGTACATGTTTACAAGGTACAGTATATTTTAATATATGTAAACAACATATTAATCAGATCGTGGCAAATGGTGTTTCTTCGTGTTGAAAACATTCACATTCCTCTCTGGATAGGCTGGGGCTTAGCTCAGTAGTCAGTGCTTTGCATATACAAGGCCCTGGGTTCAATTTCCAGCACTGAGAAAGGAAAGAATGGTGACGATGGCTAGTTAATGTCACTGGTCAACTTCACTTCCTAAAGCCCCCTGCAGACCGAGACAAACATCCCTGTGACTCTAATCTGGAGGCTGTGAGATAGAATTTTCTGACCTGGATCTTGGTATGGAGATCTTGAGGCATAGTGGCTATGGATTCCAGAAGATATAAGTAAATGTTTTAAAAATACACAAAAGCAGCCCAGCAGTGGTGACCCATGACTAATCCAGCACTCGGGAGGCAGAGAGAGGCGGATCTCTGAGTCTGAGGCCAGCCTGGTCTACAGATGGAGTTTCAGGACAGCCAGGGCTACAGAGAAGACCTGTCTTGAAAAAAACCTTAAAAAGACAAAGGAACCACCACAGAGGAAGGCGAGAGTGTCCAGTGGAGTTTATTTACAACCTTAGGTGAGGCCTTTCCTCTAGAAGCTACATGCCTTTGCAGTTACTTGGCTTCAGGCTTCTTGTCTCCAGCTTCCAGCTTGAGACTCTCAGGAGGCTGACGATAGGCAGGGAAAGCCTCCCAGGGGCTGTTCAGATCAAACTTGCGGAATTCTTGTGCCAGCTCCACTGGTTCAGCCACTACCCGCTTCACCTCATCATCGTAGCGTAGCTGCAGAAGCAAAAGTTAAGGCTGATGGCCGAGGAGCCCACTTCACATTAGCCTAGGTGATCCCTCTAGCCCCATCCCTTTCCCTTGGCTTCTGTTTAGTACTCGTCCCAGGCTCTGTCACTCTACATCCAGACATACTATCCATTTGATCACACAATAAACTGGTGTATAGGATTCCACAGTGGCCTTTACTTTTCACATGCTGCCAACCTTGTTGACTCCCCTGCCACACCACACCTTGAGCTCTTAACTTTTTGTTAGCAGACTTACTCCTCACCCAGTCACACACCTTAAAAGGTAACTGATATTGGATTACAGTCAGTGGCTGTAGAGAGTAAATTTAGGCCAAGTATGTGAGTGCAATCAGGAGGTGATCAAGGCCAGACTGGTCCACACAGTCCCAGTGCAGCCATGGCTACACAGAGGCCCATCTCAAAGAAAGACTAAACCGGCCAGATGGTGGTGGTGCACCTTTAATCCCAGCACTCTTGAGGCAGAGGCAGGCAGATCTCTCGAGTTCCAGGACAGCCTGGTCTACAGAGCAAGTTCTAGAACAGCCAGAACCACACAGAGAAACCCTGTCTGGAAAACCAACCAAACCACCAACCAAACCAACCTGCCTAAGCTGACAGTCACACAGTTCAGACCTGTGGCCTTAGCATTATCGCTGTAAAGGCCCAAGACTGGAGGAGCTGGAGGCTCAGCAGTTAAGAGTACTTGTTACTCTTGAGTTCCCAGTCCACATGCAGCTAACAACTGCCTGTAACTCCAGCTCCAAGGGTATGAAACTTTTTCTGCCTCAGAGTCCCTGTGGGTTTGTGGGGTCTCCTCATGCACCATTATTACTATAATGGAAGAACTTGAAAGTCTGAGGCAGAAGAATCTCTGTGACTGAGGCTGGGCTATGTAGACCCTGAGTCACAGATCCCTACCCCCCCCAAAAGATCTAAAGCTAGAGGGCTGTTGCAGATGTAGCTTAGTTATAGAACAAGTGCAGCATTTGCCTTATTAGTATGCCCAAGACCCTGGGTTCAATGTTCAGCTATGCAAAAGGAAAAAAGCCTAGAACTAGACACAGCCCGGCTTTTCCTGTTACTGCACAATTAGCTGAATAAGGTAAGAAAATGAGGTAAGGGGATGAAGAGGCACCAGGTATGGAAGGCAGTGGGGAAGCATGACATGGAGGAAGGGAGGAGCCCTAATCAGATGTAGCTCAGAGGGACAGGATCCGCACAGCACTGAGAAAATGTGTGAGCACTGTAAAGAATCAGGGCATCCTGTGACCCGCACATGTGCTGCCACCCCCACTAAATAAGTAAATGTTTTAAAAATACACAAAAGCAGCCCAGCAGTGGTGACCCATGACTAATCCCGGCACTGGAGGCTGGGCTCTGAATGTGCGAATAACGTGCCAGGCCACTGAAATTATCCCTCCTCAGTGTGCGCACAATGTATATTCATGTAACTGTGTGACCCAGGGAGATCAGAGGTCTTCTTGGTCATTTCTACATTATTCAATGTGTATGATCCATGTGTATACAGTGTGTGTACATATGTGCTGTTGTTTGTTGCTATGTACAGGCTGGACAGCCCATGAACTTCCTGGGATTCTCCTGCCCCCACTGCCCATCTTGCTGCAGAAGCACTGGGGTTACAGACAGTTATTGTGCATCACTTTACATGGGTTCTGGGGACTCAAACTCAAGTCTTTTAGGTGTGTGATCCTCTGAGCCATTTCTTTGGCCCTCATCTTATTTTTTAAGAAAGGGCCTCCCACTAAGCTTAGAGCTCACCGACTAGACTAGGCTGGCTGACCAATGAGCTCCAGGGACCTACTTGATTATAAATACACCCAGCTTCTTGTTTTAAGTCAGGGTTTCTCTGTGTAGTCTTTGTTGTCCTGGAACTCACTCTGTAGACCAGGGTGGTCTCAAACTCACATCAATCTCTCTGCCTCTGAATGCTAGCATTAAAGGTGTGAACCACAGCATAGCTTTTTTTCTTTCTTTCTTCCTCTTTTTTTTGAGACAAAGACTCATTCTATAGCCTCTGGAACTCACTATGTACACGAGGGTGGTCTGGAACTCAAGAGATAGCTGTCTATCTTTGCCTCCTAAGTCCCGGGATTCTGGGGTTACAGGCATTCACTACTACGCTTGGTTTACATCCACTTTTTTACGTGACTGTTCAGGATCCAAGCTCAACTCCTCATGCTTATGCAGCAGGGAGCTCTCCACTCTCTAATAGGCTCTTGCTATGCCCAGGCTGGCCTTCAATAAAGTCCTCCTGCCTCAGCTTCCCTAGTGTTGAGTACCACAGGATGGAGAGATGGCTTAGCTGGTTCAGAGGCTGCTCTTCCAGAGGACCCAGCACCACATGGCAGCTCGTAACTGTCTGTAACTCCAGTTGCAGAGGATATGACACCCTCACACTGATATGCATACAGGCAAAACACCAATGTACACAAACCAATAAAACCCTTGCCTCCTAAGTCTTGGGTCACAGACATTCTTTATGCTATTGTTGTTTTGTTTAGTTTTTCAAGGCAGGGTTTCTCTGTGTAGCCTTCACTGTCCTAGAACTTGCTCTGCACACCAGGTAGCCTGAACTCACAGAGATCCTCCTGCCTCTGACTCTTGACTGCTGGAATTAAAGCCTTTTCAATAGCCATTCTTGAGGGAATTCTTCTCTGCCAAATCCCTTCAGTGATAATTCTTTACTTTTAGAGACTAGGGCAGACTGTATCTTTAAGATTGCCTTGATCAGCCGTCCGTGGTGGCGCACGCCTTTAATCCCAGCACTTGGGAGGCAGAGGCAGGCGGATTTCTGAGTTCGAGGCCAGCCTAGTCTACAGAGTGAGTTCCAGGA
>NC_034592.1:76042390-76070204 GCF_900095145.1 Mus pahari
AAAAAAAAAAAAAAAAAAAAAAAAAAAAGATTGCCTTGGTCATAAAATTACCAATACATGGCAACCCATTTTGAGGAACCCCTCTCTGCTTCAGACATTTATTCTAATCAATCAATAAAACTTTGTTTATAAGCCAGTGGTGGCACAGACCTTTAATCCCACCACTTAGGAGGTAGAGGCAGGCAGATCTATGAGTCTGAGGCCAGCCTACAGGACAACCAGGTTTACACAGAGAAACCTTGTTTCCCTGTGAAAAACATAAATAGCTAAATAAATAAATAAATAAATAGCCTTTTTTATTCCAGCCAGGCCAAAAAACAAAACTAAACTATAAATAAATAAATAAACAAAAAAGCAAAATAAAAATAAAATAATCTAGTTTGCTACAAGGGGCTAAAGACATGCATGTTAGAAGATCCAGGTTCAATTCCCAGCACCAACATAGTGCATTATAACTACCTATAACTCCAGTTTCAGGGGATCTGGCATACCCTCTATGGCTTCCACAGGTACCAGACATACACATAACATATATACAGGCAAAACACTCATTCACATAAAATGAATCTTAAAAAATAAGATACAATATTAATTACAACATGGCTAATTTTAACTACCATTTACAATATACCAGGCTGTACACATCACTTAATCCCGCCATATATTTAAGTGCTAATTGTTTCAATGATATAGATAGGAAAACTGTCCCTTGGCTAAATCAAACAACTTGCCCCATTACCAGATAGAACTAGGACTGCAGCTCAGGCTCTTAAACCCCCATAATCTACAGATCACATTCCCATGATGCTCATGATCTCCCAGGCGCCATGACTGCTACCCTAGTTTTAAGGTTTCTACCTCAACATAGCCAGTGAGGGGAAAGTCTTTCCGGAAAGGATGTCCCTCGAAGCCATAATCTGTCAGGATCCTTCTTAAATCAGGGTGGTTAAAAAAGAAAACTCCAAACATGTCCCAGACCTAGAAAAGAGTGGCTCTCAGAAAACCTGTCCATCGGGCCAACAGCAGAGTTGTACTATGACACACCCATAGTTAGTTACAACGCTGTACTTCTGGCCCAGAAAGGCTCACTACATCCTATAACTCACCTCCCTCTCATACCAATTGGCCGCCATGTGCACAGACACTACAGAGTCAATGGGTGTCAGCTCATCTGCATAGGTCTTCACACGAATCCTAGAGTTGAACCGCAGAGACAGCAAGTTGTAGACAATCTAGGTAGAGAAGAGCAGGAAGAACAAGATGGCTATAGGACAAGAGGTCTGAACGAGTGCATCAGATATTAATGATACAGCGAATCAGATTCCATCAGTGACCCTGCATTCTCCATGACTACTTACAAAGGCTTAGGCCACAACCATGGCTCTGCAGGTTAACCATCCTGTCTGGCTGTGTCACCCGCTATGGACGATCTTCCTGCCCACCTGCCCTAATTCTTACTAGGTTAATTTCTGCTCTTCTGTTCATCTCTTTAAGATCCAACTCAATTAAGTACTGAAAAAGCTGAGGCAGGAGGAGTGCTGAGTTCAAGGTCTACTTGGCAAGCCATGGACTACATAGGATGACCCTGCCAAGACTTGGCACATTTGTTGTCTTTATCCAAGAAGTCTTGGGCTACATGTCCTTCTGAGTATGCTTGAGCTGCTTTTTAATTGTATGTGTGCTGATGTGAGTGTGTGCACCACTTCTAGAACTCAGTTCTCTTCTACTGTGGGCCGTGGGGAGAAATAAAGTTTGTCAGGCTTCCAAAGCAAGCATGCCTACCTGCTGAGCCATCTTGCTGGCCCCTGTTTAACTTTTTGCCAAGAGTTATTGTAGTACAGCTTATTTTATCTAATAGGTACTTTAAAAAAAAAAAAAAAAAGCTGGTTTTTGTTTTTTTTTTTGAGATAGGTATATATAACCTTGTCTGTCCTGGAACTTGCTATATAGACTAGGCTGGCCTCAAACTTAAATATGTCTGTCACTATTTCTGTTTTTTGTTTTTGTTTTGTTTTGTTTTGTTTTGTTTTGTTGAGACAGGGTTTCTCTGTGTAGCCCTGGCTGTCCTGGAACTCACTCTGTAGACTCACTCTGTAGACTCAGAAATCTGCCTGCCTCTGCCCCCCAAGTGCTGGGATTAAAGGCGTGCGCCACCACTGCCCGTCTCTATTCTGTTTTAATAGGTATTTTATTTGGCTACTGTATCAATGCTCATGTTTTAAAAAAAAACTTCTGTCATGCTTGTTTGTTTGGTTTTTTTTTTTTTTTTGAGACCAGGTCTGGCTGTCCTAGAACTTGCTATGTATACTAAGCTGGCTTCAAACTCAGAAGGATCTGCCTGCCTCTGCCTCCCAAGTTCTGTGTGCATGTGCCACTACACCCAGCATAAATTTACTTTCAGAAAAACCAAGCAGAGCAAAACATTGTGACATGGACCTATAGTTCCAACTCATTCTGTAAGCTAAGTAGTTCCAGGCCAACATAGTGAGATCCTGTCTCAAAACAAGAAAAAAAAAGAAGGAAAAAGAAAAGAAGAAAGCCAACAAACAAAACTGGGCAAAAATCCTGTTATGCTCTGTGTGACCTGGACCGAAGCTGCAACTTTGGAGGCTTTGGTTTCCATAGCAGCTGTCCCTCAGGAAGTCTTCTATGCCCTTCCTCACCTTTAGTCCTCAAATGTCACCTTTTTATAAGCTAGCATCTCATCTCATATTGCCAGTTTTCCTTGAATGCTTTGTGTATCTGTAGATGACCTTGAACTTGTGATCCCCCTGCCGTCACTTCCACAGAACTAGACTCAGGTGTACCAAGGACTAGAAGTGTACCAGTCCACCTAGCTCTATGTGGTACTGGGGATCAACCTAGGGCATTGCGTGTGGTGGGCAAGTACTCTACCAAATCTCACAGTTAACTGACCTCAAAACGGTTCTGCCGAGTTGGGACATCCACTGCCGTCAAGTCAGCCAAGGATTTGAACTGTGCATTGGTGTGATCCTTGAGAAAAGTCAGCGTTGGGACGACTCCATCGGGATGGATACAGATTTCTAACTCATCAAGGCAGGTCACCTGCAGACATGGAAAAGTGGCATGGAGAGAAGGAATAGCTACTAAGGGAGTAGCACACTTGGTTTAAATCAGTGGTCTGCAGCCTTTCTAATGCTGTGACCCTGTAGTACACAGTTCCTCATGTGGTGGGCACCCCCAGCCACATTATTTTCATTGCTTCTTCATGATTGTAATTTTGCCAGTTATAAATCATAACCTAAACACCTGTGCTTTCTGATGGTCCTAGGCAACGCCAGAAGGGTCACGAACCACAGGTTGAGAACCACTGACTTAAGGTGACATGGTGAATTCCTGGCCCAGACCCAAGGACAATGAATATTACCTGAACTTGTTGGACATATTTGGGTAAGATTTCGGCCACATACTCTCCAAATGCTGAGAGCTGCTTGTGGGTCACATCACTCCGGGGTCTGACAGTGGCTGGAAAGGAAAAAGCATAAAGGGAGAAGGTAGCAACCAGCCCCACCTCTACTCTCTTGGGCCAAAAACCAACCAATCAACCAACCAACCAACCTCTTAGGACTTTCTGAAGATTTTTCATTTAAAAAAAAATGTTGGGGCTGGTGAGATGGCTCAGTGGGTAAGAGCACCCGACTGCTCTTCCGACAGTCCAGAGTTCAAATCCCAGCAACCACATGGTGGCTCATAACCATTCATAACAAGATCTGACTCCCTCTTCTGGAGTGTCTGAAGACAGCTACAGTGTACTTACATATAATAAATAAATAAATCTTTAAAAAAAAAGTTTACTTTTATTATTGATTTTGGTGTTTTGCCTGCATATATGTCTATGTACACATGAATGCCTGATGCTCACAGAAGCCAGAAGAATGTCAGATTCCATGAAACTGGAGTTACAGATGGTTGTGAACTGACATGTCAATGTTGGGAATTGAATCTGGGTCCCCTAAACAACCAGTGCTCTTAAACACTGGGCCACCTCTCCAAACCCTCCCTGAAGAATCTTAAGAGGCATAGCTGTAAAGTACCTTCCAGGAATTAGGAAGTGATTAAAACTCAGGGAGAGGGGACTGGAGAGATGGCTCAGTGGTTAAGGGCACTGACAGCTCTTCCAGAGGTCCTGAGTTCGATTCCTAGCAACCACATGGTGGCTCACAACCACCTGTAATGGGACCCAATGCCCTCTTCTGCTGTGTCTGAAGACAGCTGCAGTGTACTCACATACATAAAAATAAAAATATCTTAAAAGAAAAAGAAAAAACTCAGAGGGCAACACCACTTCTCTTTCTCAGTGCATCCACTCTTGTTACTGCGGTGGGCAATCTTTGCTTCTTTTCTCCACTGTTCCACAGCTGTTCCTCACTTCCTGTACTCATCGTAACAATGCAACAGTGTCCGCTCTTCTCTCAGACTCAGCTCTTTAAGGATGGAAACCAGACTTCTGTTTCTCTTTTTCTTCTTGGTACTTTTTTATATCAAGTTCTTAATCAGAGAACTTCAGGACTGAAGAACCCTGAAAGATTACCTCATTGCCCACACTTCATTCCCTGTCACTTTGTGTAATAGTTGTCCAGGAATGAAAAGCCAGGTTTTTCCATTTCCCAGTGTGATTCTGTTGACTGAACATAAAATCACCACAGGGTCATTCAAGTACTTGAGCACCCACACATCACAGAATCGAGGATTAAGTATTTTCTGCACTTGGAAGTAGGAAGACCTGCTTCGTCGTTCACTGGAACTGTGACTGAGTAATTTAATTATCTGGACCGCTTCATGATCTATACATCTATATGGACAGTAAAATGTTATGCGTCTCATCAGGCTCTTAAGTCCAAGGTGCCTAGTAAATACTAAATTGATGTGAGCTACAATTATTCTGGACTTTGAGTCTCAAAAGTTTTTGTTACCTGCGCTCGAAGACAATTTAATCAGAGGACAAATAAAATAGAATAAAATCCTGAAAACGAGCAAAGGGCTATCAAGATCAGAAGGGAACAAATATCTAGGGCACAGGAAGTACTCGATTCTAACAGCAAGGTGGAGACCATAGCAATCTCCAAGGACAAGCAGAGATTTGCCAGGAGGGAAGGACACACACTTCCAAGGCAAGGGCACACATCTGACAGGAACAGCGAAAGGCCCCAGCTAAGGCTGGAGAGGAGAGCGCCATCCGCACATACTCACGGCGCTTGTCAGCCGCCGCGCTCTCCCTTCGGACGCGCAGCCCCAGCACGGAGGGTCGCCCAGCCCCTGCACACGGAGAGAAAAGGCACAGAGGCGCGGGTGAGACCCGGGGACGTCTCCGTGCTGCCCGTGGTCTCAGCCTGCTGCTGTCCCTTGCTCACCCCTGCCTACGGAAGCGGCCCCCAAGAGCCCACGCCACCAGACCCTGGCTGCGGCCGCCGCCATGCTCCTCAGTGTGCCGACTGAGTAGCGGGAGAACACGCACAGGCCACGGAGCCCCAAGGGCACGGACCGGAAGTGGAAATGTGCAATGACTCTTCTTCCGGGCGGACGCGGGGCGGGAAGCAGAGGTTCCGGATCTGAGCCTTGGCATGAAAGGAGGTAAGAAAGGTAACGCAGGTAAGAAAGACCCGCAGGTGGGGAGACCGTGAGGTGTACGTAGCCCTATCTCCATACAGCGGAAGCCGAAGAGAAGAAGACGCAGAGAATCGGACGGGTGAGAGAAAGGGAAGGGGTGGTCGTTCTGGGTTCTAAGTTCTACACCGCTCTCAGGCTCCTGAGCTAAGCTTTTTTAATGGGGGGCGGGGATGGGGGGGGAGACGATGGACGGTTTCCTTGGAGACCGTTTCCTAGGCGACTCTAGGTGGCACGGTTAGATTGCACAGGGTTATGGACTTCCTTGTGTCCCTGGCCGGGGAAGGCTGGGCTCTCTCGGGCTTCTTTAAGAACTCACTGGGGCGAGTAGGTAAGTAAGAAACAGCAGCTTAGAAAAGAGTAAAAGTGGGCGTCCAGGCCCAGGCCTCCGTATTGGATGGTCTGCACTCTTCTGTCCAGGCCAAGAGGGAAAGTAACAGCAATACCTGGATGTCTTAGTTTGGTCTAATGCTTCTCCTGAGTCTCATTAGTTGTATATCCAAGTTATTTGGTTTTAAGATCATAGGCTTCCTCCTTCGTCTTTTTCATGAGCTGACCTAAGTTCCAAGTCTTTTGTTACATCACCATCAGGAATATCCGATTTTACCTCAAGGAAAAACAACAGAGTTGGAACTTTAATTGAATTCATTGGAGGAAAGGCCCCACTGCAGGAAAACTGGAGGAATGGCATAGGCCACATTCGCGAGACCAGGAATAAGGCCATTCTGGACCCACTTTGCTTCAGTGTCTCCCTTCTCCCTATCTTGACTTGGACAGTCGGATTCATGGACTGTGTCTATGAATTTCCCAAATACTTAGGGTGGTATTGTTTTGCAGATAGTTGGCAGAGAGAGAAGTTGGCTACTATGGAGTCACCAGAGGAGCCTGGAGCATCCATGGATGAAAACTACTTTGTGAACTATACTTTCAAAGACCGGTCTCACTCAGGCCGAGTGGCTCAGGGCATTATGAAACTGTGTTTAGAGGAGGAGCTCTTTGCTGATGTCACCATTTCAGTGGAAGGCCGCGAGTTTCAGCTGCACCGACTGGTCCTGTCAGCTCAGAGCTGCTTCTTCCGGTCCATGTTCACATCCAACCTGAAGGAGGCTCACAACCGGGTGATTGTGCTGCAAGATGTCAGCGAGTCTGTTTTCCAGCTCCTGGTTGATTATATATACCACGGGACTGTGAAACTTCGAGCTGATGAGCTGCAGGAGATTTATGAGGTGTCAGACATGTATCAGCTGACATCGCTCTTTGAGGAGTGTTCTCGGTTTCTGGCACGCACGGTGCAGGTGGGCAACTGCCTGCAGGTGATGTGGCTTGCAGATAGACACAGTGACCCCGAACTCTACACAGCTGCCAAGCACTGTGCCAAGACCCACCTGGCCCAGCTGCAGAGCACAGAGGAGTTCCTCCACTTGCCCCACCATCTACTCACTGATATCATCTCAGGTAAGTCCACAAAAGGGCTTACCACACCTAACTATCCAAGAGGCATGTTCAGCGGATGTTCTGGTTCAGGAGTACCCCAACTTTATGTAACTAACTGTTGTTGGTTTATATTATAATTCCCTTCCTGGTAGAGATGTTAGATCGGGGTTGAGGTTTGGTGCTGAGAGTCAGCATAGCCACTGTCAGGGACAGGGTACAGCAACTAAAGAATAAAAAGCTGCATCACTTCTCCACTAAAGGAAATAAGAAGTGCCTGATGTTTTCATCTGCCCTGGACCTTGAAGGTATACAGGACTTAAATAAATTGATGAAGATGGTGATGAATCAGCATATCTAAAATAGCTAGGTATGGTGGCCCATGCCTTTAATCCTAGCATGTGGGAGACAGAAGCAGAAGCAAGCAGATCTCTTGTGAGTTCCAGGCCAGCCTGGTCTACAGAGTGAGTTCTAGGACAGCCAGAGCTACACAGAAAACCCTGTCTCAAAAGACAAAACAAAACAAAAAAGTCTAAACTAGGAAACATTTGGGTAATAAGCCTAGGTAACCAGTGAGGTGGACTTTAGATGTACGCTCTATAGCCTGAAAGGTCACTACGATGGCATATTGTGCAATCCACTCTTCTTTTAAAAAGCAAGGCAGGGCTAGTGGTATGACTCAGTGATGTAGTGTTTCTCTGGTGTATATGAGTTTCTGGGTTTGGTCCCAGCACTGCAAAATGGTAGTGCTGGGGCAGTTTCAAGTTAACATCATATTTATGTGTGCATAAACAGATACACATAATGGTGGTCTAATAACATGGTTCAAGTCTTTTTTTTAAGACAGTGTCTCTTTATATAGCCCTGACTGCATGTAACTCACTATGTAGACCAGGCTGGCCTTAAACTCAGAGATATGCCTACCTCCGCCTCCGCCTCCGCCTCCCAAATGCTAGGATTAAAGGTATGCTCTACCACAGCCAGCTGTGGTTCAAGTCTAAGAGCCCCTTTAAGATTGCCATTGATGAGACTGGATAGATAGCTTAGTGGTTAAAACCACTTGTTGCGTCGGGCACGGTGGCTCACGCCTTTAATCCCAGCACTCGGGAGGCAGAGGCAGGCAGATTTTTGAGTTCGAGGCCAGCCTGGTCTACAAAGTGAGTTTCAGGACAGCCAGGGGCTATACAGAGAAACCCTGTCTTGAAAAAAACAAAACAAAACAAAACAAAAAACAACAACAAAAAAAATAACAAAAAAAAAAAAAAGAAAGAAAGAAAAAAACCAAAAACCAAAAACCAAAAAACATACTTGTTGCTCTTGCAATTAAACTACTGAGGACCATGGTTCATTTCCCATTGGAAACGCCAGTTCCAGGGCATCTGATGATGAATACCAGGCATACATGTGGTATACAGATATATGGAGACAAAACAAAATACACACAAAATATTTTTTTTAAAAAAATAAAAGCCCAGTAATATTGCCACTATGTCCTTCCTTGGTTCTCACAGATGGGGTTCCATGTTCCCAGAACCCGACAGAGGCAATAGAAGCTTGGATCAATTTCAATAAAGAAGAAAGAGAGGCTTTTGCAGAGTCACTAAGGACTAGCTTGAAGGTAAGGCATATTTTATTCTTAAGGATTGGGTGGCATAATCTCTCTGCATTCCAGCCCTCAGTGGCCTTCTCTTTATTTTGGCAGGGAAAATGTGTATCTTTTGGTATATGTGTAGGGGTCAGAAATCAGTCCTCTCCTTCTACTATGTGGGTCACAAGAATCAAACTCAGGTCCGCAGGCTTGGGGCAAGTGGCTTTACTGCTGAACCATCTCACTGGCCGGGCCTGGCCTGTCCTGTCCTGTCCGTGTGTGTGTGTGTGTGTGTGTGTGTGTGTGTGTGTGTGTGTAGAGGTGTGGCTATGCAGACAGTAAGCTATCAGAGGTCTTCCTCTGCCACGATTTTCCTTATTGCCTTGAGTGTCTCTGAAGTAACCATTGGCTAGGCTTGCTCACCAGTCAGCAAATTCCCAGGATCTATTTGTCTCTGCTCCCTCAAAGCTGGGGTTACAAGTATGTCCAACCATGTCCAACTTATTACATAGATGCTAGAGATTTTGTAGGGATGCTCAGCTCCTCATGCCTGTACAGCAAGTGCCCTTAGTCCCCTGAGCCATCTTCCAAGCCTCTGACCTGCCTCTTTGGATAGTCACTGATTGGTGACTAGCTTGAAGTTACTATTAACTGGGGAGTTGGATGTGTTTTCTGGTCCCACAAGCATTCCGTCTATGGCCTTCAAAGTTCATAGCATTTTTGCTATCTTCTCCTATGCTATCTTTTTGAAAGAACTGCTTTCAAGATTGAGTTAGCCAGTTCTAGCCAGATGTGGTGGCTTAACACATGGGGAGGCATACATGAAAGTGGGCTCAGCTTCATAGTTCAAGGCCAGCATAGGCCATATACAAAAACAAAAACAAAAGCAGAGATGGCTTGGGGTGTAGTCCAGTTACTAGGATGCTTGCTTTGTGTCATGGAGTTCCGAGTTTAATTTTTTAACCCTGAAAAACAAAAAACAGTAAGAGCAGATGTGGTGTATGCTATAATCCCCTTGGAGGCTGATGCAGGAGAATCTAAGTATGAACATTTGTGCTACACAGCAAGATCTTGTTTGAATAAACACGTAAATAAATTAAATTGCAAAGATGAACAAAACAGATTCTTTGCCCTGTATATTGAGGGAAAGTCAGGACATGAGGCGGGACCTTTAAGAATACCTGTCTCAGGAGTCTTCGCATGAGCTGACATCAGAATTTCACTTTTGCCAACAGGAGATTGGGGAGAATGTGCACATTTACCTGATCGGGAAAGAGTCGTCCCGCACCCACTCGCTGGCTGTGTCCTTGCACTGTGCGGAAGATGACTCCATCAGTGTAAGTGGCCAAAACAGCTTATGCCACCAAATCACTGCAGCCTGCAAGCATGGTGGCGACCTGTATGTAGTAGGAGGGTCCATCCCACGACGCATGTGGAAATGTAACAATGCCACTGTTGACTGGGAGTGGTGTGCTCCTTTGCCCCGTGACCGCCTGCAGCACACCCTAGTATCTGTGCCTGGGAAAGATGCCATATATTCACTAGGTGGCAAGACACTACAGGATACCCTTTCAAATGCAGTCATCTACTATCGGGTAGGTGATAACGTGTGGACAGAGACAACTCAGTTAGAGGTGGCTGTGTCTGGGGCTGCTGGTGCAAACCTGAATGGAATCATCTACTTACTAGGGGGTGAGGAGAATGATCTAGACTTCTTTACCAAACCTTCCCGACTGATCCAGTGCTTTGACACAGAAACTGACAAGTGCCATGTGAAGCCCTATGTCCTGCCTTTTGCAGGCCGCATGCACGCAGCAGTGCATAAGGATCTGGTGTTCATTGTGGCTGAGGGGGACTCTCTAGTGTGCTATAATCCCCTTCTAGACAGCTTCACCCGGCTGTGTCTTCCTGAGGCCTGGAGCTCCGCCCCATCCCTCTGGAAGATTGCCAGCTGTAATGGAAGCATCTACGTCTTCAGGGATCGATATAAGAAGGGAGATGCCAACACCTATAAGCTGGACCCTGCCACTTCAGCTGTAACTGTCACGAGAGGCATTAAGGTGCTGCTTACCAACTTGCAATTTGTGTTAGCCTAAAACAGTGATGAGAAGAACACCTGACTCCTTTGCCCTCCCCTTGTGGTGTATCCCCAGTCAAATCAGTAATCCCCCAGTCCAGAGAAATGTGTTTGGCATACGTGAGGAAGGCAATGCCTCAACCCACCCCAAGGCTCATGGGATGCTCTGTGTAGGGCTTTTCACACTACTGCTGCTTGAACTCTGCCATTATCCCCTGTGATCCTGTGCCTCACTTGAGACTGCTTAGAGCCACCCTCTCCTCAGACTTAGGCACAGCCTCCCTTACCAGATCAGTGTTAAAAAGAAGCACCTTGGTTCCCATACAGGAAGACAGAGGCCCAGTCCTCTTGTCTATAGCCCCAGAGTGGCTACTTGTCACTTTTCCACAAAGAATTAAGTATTAGAGTTTTGGACGGAACAGTGGACTAAGCTAAAAATGTACTTCACCAGCAAGAATCAACTGTAGAATTCAAGATGTTCCTTCAAATGTTTTCTCATCTGTCAGGAAAAGAAACTTTGGTTGGATTTTTGGCTTATACAAACAGATAAGCCAGAAAGTAGAAACAATTGTTTCTGGTTAATAGCAGAAACTGTTTTCCAGACTCAGATATAAACAGTCTCTGGTCTTTTAAAGGCTCTAAGCTAAATAAAGAGTTAGGAACTGTTCATACAAATAAATGTTTTTGAAATGACTTGTGTGTCTGTGTGACTCCCGAATGGGTGACTTCTAAAGGGAAACTGACTGTAGACTTCTCCCTTCCTGACTCAGCAATCTTGCCTGCACCCCGTCATCCTTTAACATTCTGATCACTCCCCAGAAGTGTGAGGGGAGTCCCACAGGGCCAGGGAAAAACTTTATTTTTATTTTTATTTTTGGACCTGCTAAGGACCAAATTTGGGGCCTTATACATGCTGGGCAGGCACTCTGCCAAGTCATACAATTAAAATTTGGATTCTGACAATAGAAAGAACAGATCTAGATACTTCTCTCCTTTTCTAGCATTAAATGTCTTTGATTTACAGTGCCATTACACATAATAGAAACAACAGATTTCTGTTAAAATTAATATTTCCTTATCCCTGTCAAAGAAAATAAGATTTAGCCAGACAATCTTGTTCTCTGTAGCCATCCAAGTATTATTTCAGGAAGGAAGGCAAAGGAGACACATTATCTACCAGTCAGCACATTTGCAGTGTGGTTGGCTTAAGCTGCTTTGTCCTATAAACTTGTTACTGTATGTCAGGGAGATCCAAGTTCTTTGTTACCCACAGACTTCAGACTCTTAAATCAGCATGAGAGAGAATCAGTAGTTAATTCTTTGCTGCCCTTGCAGTAATCTCCTTGTGGAACTCTTTGAGAACTTCCAGCTGGCTGGGCCTGATGGAGATGTGTGACCGGATTTTGGTGATCGCTTCTATAGCCTCCTCTGGGCTCCAGTTGTGTACCTGAAGTACAAGGTTAGAAAGTCAGCCAAGAAAAGTAGGAGCAGGTATAACAATGCCCTTGGCCTATGAGCAGATGCTGAAGGACGCTCAGAATTAATTTTTAAAAAGATTTGGGCTGGCAAGGTAACTCAGTGGGTACAGGTACTTCCTGCCAAGTCTGACATCCATAGCCAAGAGTTTGTCCCAGGAATTCACATAGCAAAATGAGAGATCTCACTCCTGCCAGTCGTCTTCTGATCTCCACATGAGCGCCAAGGCATAGACATGCCCACATGCACTTGCACATATAAATAAAGTGAATATAATCACTTTTCTTCAAGTAAATGAAGACTCCATAGTGAGTGTTTTGAAAATCACGCTTCAGCTGGGCTAAGAGGTACAGGCTGTAAGCCCAGTTACTCGGGAAGCTGAGGCAGGGGGACCACTACTTCAAAGCTGGTCTGAATGTTTTAGTAAAAAGAATGCCCAGGATATAGCTCAATGGTAGAGCATTTGGTTAACATGCTTAAATCACTTGGGTTCAATGCCCAGAACTAAAATGGAAGAAAAAAAAATCCTTTTCTGAGTGTGGTATGCTGGAGGATCACATGAGCAGAGGAGTTCTAGAGTTTGAGGCCAGCCAGACCAACATCAAATACCTTGTCAGAAAACAAAAGGACAGGTTCATGAGCACTTTTAACAACCAGTCAGCAAAACCCCATATTTTCTAGGTATACTCTGTCATTTTTGAGCTAGGATTTTAACAATAGTTTCATATATATATATATATATATATATATATATATATATATACATTATACATACATTATATTTATATATGAAGTTCCTATTTCTAGAAGTAGGCATAGCTCAGTGGTTAAATGCTTGCCAGGCTTGAATGAAGCTTATGGGTTCAAGTTCTGGCACCAAATACACTGGGTGCCTAGATACATGACTCTTAACTTGGGAGGGGAGGCAGGGGGATCAGAAATTTAATAAGGTCATGCTCACTGATATAACTGGCTTTGAGGCCAGCCTATAATACAGGAGACTTTGACACAAAATACACAAAAACTTGTATGGGCCTCTGGCAGCCCTTTTCCTGCAGTTCATCACCATAGCTAGGAAAACGAGTGCTTTTAAATTAGGAATGCTTCCTTTGTGTTTTAGGGGTTCGCACAGAGTTAGAACCCAACAGACTTAAAACTAACGGCCCTAGCCTGCAGGATCAGATCTCATTTAGACCAAAATACCCCCCCCCCCCGAGATTACTGCCGGCAGATTGTTTTTCTTCGTGGTCTTTTTTGAGACACAGTCTCACCATATCTACCTGGTTGACCTGGAACTCATGCTATGCAGAGCAGCTGGCTTTAAACACAGAGATCCTTTGTTTCCACTTCCAAAATGCCAGGGGTTACAGCTGCGCACCACCACACCCAGCTTCCAGCAGAGTCTTTATAATAGCATTGGCATAGCTCAGTCACACACAGTCCGTATTAACAGGGCTAGGCCGGTTCTTATATTTCCTTAAATTACCTACTTGACTGAAAATACTAAGCAAGAACCAGACTAATGGTCAAAAATGAGTCACCTGGAAAGGGAAAGGTATCAGGTAATGATAATGGACAATAAAGCATTTGCGTTTAAATATTTTTAAAACATTCTGCTTGTCAATCAATACTTTTTCCCCCCATATCAAGGAATAAAGTTGGAGCTTCATACATGCTAGGCAGGCACTCTACCACTGAGCAAAGTCCCCAGCCGTGTACACATAAAAGAAGAAAATACAGTAAAACAACAAACACTCATGTCAGAGCTTTATCCTGAAATGCCATAAAGCCAGCAGTGACCAGCACTACATCTGCAACACTAAGTGTTCGTCCAACCTGCTGTTCTGAGCCTTGAGCTCCATAGCCCAGTACCTGAGCATGTCCTGGAACATCATCCTCCCACCTCCATCTCCCGTGTGCAGGTCCTCGCACTCAGTTTGTGTCTCATGCACTCTACGCAAGCACTCTACTATTGAATTAGCCCCTGCTGTGCTTTTTAAACAGGGTCAGGTGCAGTGGTGCACTCCTGTGATCATAGCACTCAGGAGGCGGAGGCAGGAGGATTGCTGCAAGCCTCGATTATATAGCCCACTCTCTATAATGAATTCCAGGCCATTCAGGGCTATATAACAATATACTATCTCAAACAAATAAAAACTAAGGCTCTTCCAGTCTTCTGCTGGGTTGAACGCTCTTTAAAATTTTTTTTTCTTTAAGACCTATGTAGGCAAACACTTTGACATACCTTCTCATTTAAGTTTCCTGTCACATTTAAGCTAAAGAAACAACATCAGAGGGAGCTGGTGAGATGGCTCAGTGGGTAAGAGCACCCGACTGCTCTTCCGAAGGTCCGGAGTTCAAATCCCAGCAACCACATGGTGGCTCANAACCANCCNTAACAAGATCTGACGCCCTCTTCTGGANTGTCTGAAGACAGCTACAGTGTACTTACATATAATAANTAAATAAATCTTTAAAAAAAAAAAAAAAAAAAAAAAAAAAAAAAAAAAAAAAAAAAGAAACAACATCAGAAAGGAGAATCCACATTTATCTATCCTGCCTGGTAAGGGCAGGACCAGAGAAGCTGGCCTGTGCACAAAGCACAGCTGTTAGGCATGATGCCATATTACTTCTGACATTGTAATGGCTAGAAGTGGGAAATGGCTCTTTCCAGCAAGGCCTGTCAGTAAACAATGCTACTGAATGTCTGGGAAGCTATACCAAGGCTACTCCAGTCCTATCCAGTGTTACTTTTCCTACCTGAATCAGATAGGCTGCCACCATTGTGGCACTTCTGGATCGGCCAGCCTTACAATGCACGTAGACACAATGGCCCAGTGCCTGGTATTTGAGAGCAAACTGGACTCCTCTGTGGAGATTGGCCAAGGTTGGTACCCCAGTCATGTCGACTGTGCTGAGCCGTAGCTGCTCAACTCCCGCTTTCTTCCATTCCTAGAACCAGAACAAAAAGGAAAGGAAAAATCAAAGAAGCTTGAGGTAAATGGTTTGAAGAGGAGGTCCCAAGCAGCAAGCAGCAAGCAGGTTCCAGGGTTTTCTATGAGGTGACTCTTTCCAAAGACAGAAATGCTATTAAAAGCTCACCTTCCACTAAGCAGACATGCTGCTATTAGAACTATGTTCAAATATTCTTCAGATGCTTGGATCTTTAGTTCTTTTATTAGCTCTATAAAGTCTACTGTGGGTCTAGAAGAGACAGTTGAGTAGCTAAGAGCACTGCTGTTGGAGGAGAGTTGTTTCTAGCCCCCATGGGAGGCTTATAACCATCTCTAAGCACCTACCCACATAGTTGGATGTGCTGCGAACACTAACCTGAGAACTTGGGAGGCAAACGTACAGGATCTCTATGAATTTGAGTCTATATAATAAGTTCCAGGCCAACCAGGACTACATAGTGAGACTCTGTCTCAACAAACCAAAACACCACCACAACAAAGATACGTTTAAAAAAAATTCAGCTGCGGGCTGGAGAGATGGCTCAGTGGTTAAGAGCACCGACTGTTCTTCCGAAGGTCCTGAGTTCAAATCCCAGCAACCACATGGTGACTCACATCCATCCATAATGAGATCTGACGCCCTCTTCTGGTGCATCTGAAGACAGCTACAGTGTACTTAGATATAATAAGAAATAAATCTTTAAAAAAAAAATTCAGTTGCAAAAGTTATGGGGCTAAAGGGTGTGGTCAATGGTGTAGTGCCTGCCAAGTTAACTCCTGAGACTCCCCCACTTAAAATAACATCAGGAAGCGGTGTTTTTGCCTTAGTTAGGGCCTGTACAGTGATCCAGCTGTAGGCAAGGATCACTGGTAAAAATATATTCTACCATTAGTGCATAATATTTTTCCACGCCGGGCGTGGTGGCGCACGCCTTTAATCCCAGCACTTGGGAGGCGGATTTCTGAGTTCGAGGCCAACCTGGTCTACAGAGTGAGTTCCAGGACAGCCAGGGCTACACAGAGAAACCCTGTCTAGAAAAACAAAAAACAAAAACAAAAACAAAAACAATTCCACTTTTTTGAGGGGTACATAGTAAAAAAAAAGGGGGGGGGTATTTTTAAGTTAAAATAACATACTTTAGACAAGAGTGGGGACTCATGCCTAAAGTTCCAAGGCTAGGATGCTGTGAGTAGAGTTCAAGGATAGTCTAAGCTATAGAATAAGACTTCTTCACGCCTTAAAAAAACAAAATAAAATGAAAACTCTACTTGGTTTTGTGTAACATTATTTAAGAAACTAGAGAATTGAAATAAAGTCTTTTGTTATATTAGAAAACAGTGTTTTTGCTTTAAGATTTCAAATACAAGCCTGGCGTGGTGGTGCACACCTTTAATCCCAGCACTTGGGAGGCAGAGGCAGGCGGATTTCTGAGTTCGAGGCCAGCCTGGTCTACAGAGTGATTTCCAGGACAGCCAGGGCTACACAGAGAAACCCTGCCTCAAAAAAACAAAACAAAACAAAACAAAAACAAAACAAAAAAAAGATTTCAAATACACTCTAGCTGCTTTTATTAGCTTCTTTGTTGTTGGTGGTTTTTAAATAAGGTTTCATATAAGCCAGGATGACCTCAATTCTCACTATGTAGCCAAGGATGCCTGTGAGCTGATGGTCCTGCCTCCACTTCCCAGGTGCTGAAGGTACAGGTGTGGGCCTCCATGTTCCTTGCTATTTTAGCAAGTCCCTGCAACTTAATGACTGCATGAAGGCCAGTTTAACCCCACCAATCAAATCAACAGAACCTGAAGGCACATTTTTGCTTGTATATCAACTGAACCAAAGCCACTTTCGGAGTTGTTAAATACACAGATAAATCCTGGGTCAGAATATCAGGGTTGAGGGGGTGGAAGTGGGGTGGCTGGCGGCAGGAACTTGCTACGTTAGCAAGGCTGCCAGAAGGTCCTTAGGCATACTGGAGATTTGGAGATTTCTTTGCTCCAGGCTAGTGGGATGAAAGCTCCATCTTACAAAGGCAGCGACTCTCATGTCAAGCGTTGTCTGTGGCTTCGGTGGCCTCTCCGTTTATACAGTTGATCACATTAGTGAGTATTATCTCTGACAGCTAATGACCCCCTTAAGACCTGTGACAATATTTTGGGAAATTCTGGGAACAGTCATGTTCCTTTTTTTCTTTTTCTTTTTCTTTTTTTTTTTTTTTAGTTTTTCGAGACAGGGTTTCTCTGTGTAGCTTTGACTATCCTGGAACTCACTTTGTAGACCAGGCTGGCCTCTAACTCAGAAATCCGCCTGCCTCTGCCTCCCAAGTGCTGGGATTAAAGGCATGTGCCGCCACACCGGCTCTTTTTTTCTTTTTCTATAAAGGGCCTTATATACCATACCCCAGGCTAGCGTCAAACTCATGTGTGGCTCAGGAGGCACTTGGATGTCTGATCCTTTGTTTCTTGGGTGTTGGGATGTAGGCCCTGTGCCACTGCCACGCCTTGTTTGCGTTCTGCACTGAGCTTCGTGTATACCAGGCAAGCAGTTTATCAACTGAAATCCATCCCCAGCCCAAATCTGCAGCTTCTCAATGATATTAACACAGCATATATAATAAGGGGCGCTCTTCTTTTATACTTTTCTTTGGGGCAGAGCTAACCTTGAATTCACTCTGTAGATCAGGCTGGCCTCAAACTCAGAGAGCTACCTGCCTGTCTCCAGAGAGCTGGGGTTAAAAGTGTGCACCACTATGCCTGGCAGGAAGAGGGTAACCTTTTCTTATCTGTGATTTTGTTTTTAGACACAGGCTCATGTAGCCCAGGGCTGGCCTCCACCTCACCACACACTGTGGCTGGTCTCAAGTTCTTGATCTTCCCACCTTCACTTACAAAGTGCTAACATAACAGGTATGAGCCACACTCTTTCTTAAAGAAATCCTTTTCTTGGGGCTGGTGAGATGGCTCAGTGGGTAAGAGCACCCGACTACTCTTCCAAAGGTGCAGAGTTCAAATCCCAGCAACCACATGGTGGCTCACAACCATCCTTAAACGAGATCTGACTCCCTCTTCTGGAGTATCTGAAGACTGCTACAGTGTACTTACATATAATAATAATAAAAAAAAAAAAAAAAGAAATCCTTTTCTTACAGTTGGCCTTTGTCTCCAAAGCTAACAAACACATTGCCTAATTCAAACTTGATGCTAAAATATGTGTTGAAATGAATGAAATTAGCAAGGCACATTGTATTAGTCAGGGTTCTCTCGTTCCACTCCCTGAGCCAAGCATATTCAAACCACCACACACATAAATCACAATTTTGGTTACTGAAGTTAGTGACCAAAAACACAAATACAAAATGGGTGTATTAGCACATGCCTGTAATCTCAGTACTTGGAAAATGGAGGCAGAAGAATCAGATCAGGACTTAAGACCCCTGTCTCAAAATAAACAAACAAAGGGAAAGTAGCATATACATGTACAATTTTGTGCATGAAGAACTGTACCCCCGTCCCGATTTTGAAGCAGGACTTCCTTGTCCTGTATCCTGTGTCCTGACTGGCACAGAGCTCACTACATCCAACACACCAAGCTGGCCTGAAACTTCTTGCCTTAAGGGGGCTGAAATTCCAGGAGTGAGCCACCCACAGCCGGTTAGCTCGCTCTTGTTAGACAGTGGCCAGGACACATTGAACTCCTGGGCTCAAAAGAGCCCGCCTCTGCCACCTGAGTCGCCGGGGCTCCAGACTCGCAAGACTTCTTTCTGGCTTATCAGCTTCAGCGTCTTTCCACCTGCAGCCACTTGAGCCTGACCCACATACAGAGCTTGAGAAGGCAACTAGGTCTCCGACACTAGGAGACAAGGTCACCCACAGCGTCCTTCCTTCCCCTAGCTTCTCCAGCTTTCCCAGGCCCGAGTGCTGGGCCAGCCAGGCCAGAGGGCCCGGGTCCTCACCTTCGAAGTGTTGCACAGGAATCTGGTCTCGTACTCCTCGTTCATAGTGATCACTCCGCGCACGTTCTCGTTCAGGACCAGCTGCCGAGGCAAAGAGGGGGCTCAGCGAGGGCCGCGGGGCGCCCGCCGAGGCCCTGGGCCCGCTCCCGGCCCGGCGGTCTCTCTCACCCGGCGCGTCATGTTCTTCAGCGGCAGCGCGCCCAGCAGGACCGTGTGGTCGATGCGGTGGTACCAGTCGCGGTGCGCCGGGCCGCTCACCCTCCCCCGGAACACTGTGTAGAGCAGCGTCGGGTAGAAGAGCACCCGGGCCAGGCCGGCCTCCAGCCACGCGGACGCCGCCATCCCGTCCCACCCCGCCAGGCGCAGTGGCGAGCCGCCCCACCCCGCCAGGCGCTGCGGCCAGCCACCGGCCCCGGGGCTCGCGACCAGCCACCGCGAGAAGGACGCGGGGGACGAGAGCTGAGGGCCACCTGATGCCTCCCGACTCTTCGAAGCTGTGTCCCCGCAGTCCGGGCCGTGCCCGAGGGATCCCGGAACAGGAACCATGGCTCCAAAGGAGAGGCGCCGCGAGGGGTCGGGTGGAATGACAACGACCGGGTGAAACTGTGACCCTGCCTAAGGAGCAGGACCCGCTCTCCAACCCCTGACCTTAGGGAGGGGCCGTGACCCCCCGAGAGCACCCATCGCTAAGGAGGAGGCTGAGCAGAGAGGCTCCTCTAAACAGGGGAGACCCTGGAGAACCGAGTCTGCCTGTAAAAAGAGTGGTAGTTGTCAAGAGCTGCTCTTGGGGGAGCAGGGAACCTGAACTTGAACCTAAGTGGTGGTCTACTGCCCTGTGTCTGTCTGTCTGTGTCTCTCTCTGTGTCTGTGTCTCTGTCTCTCTCTCTCCTCTTTTAAAAGCAGATCACACTATAAAGCCCTAAATTTCTTCTACTGGCTATGTAACTAGCTCCAGGACACACAAAGGAACCCTGTCTCAAAAAAAAAAAAAAAAAAAAAAAAAACAGTGTGTGTGTGTGTGTGTGTGTGTGTGTGTGTGTTGGGTGCTTTGCCTGCCTGTATGACATCACCTGGGTGCAAAGTCCAAGGAGGCCAAAGAGGATGTTGGAACCCATGGGACTGGAGTGTGACTCCGACTCCGAGAGAATGCTGGAGGATGCTGGGAATCAAACCAGGGCCCCCTGGAAGAGTAGCCAGTGCTCTTAACTGGTTACGTATTTCTCCAGCCACAAGAAAATATTCTTAACGTGTATCTGCTGCTTTTTCCCTCCTTTTTGGTTTTGATTTGGGGTGATTTGTTTGTTCATTTTTCAAGATAGGGTTTGTTTGTGTAGGATGTCAAACTTACTAAATGCCTTATAGCATCCTAAAACTAGACATACTCATGTCTAGGCAAAATAAAAAGGATCTACTTATTGACATATGGCTTGATCCTAAACAGCTACCCTAATTGGGTAGAGAAAAAACTTGTGTTTTCTCCACAGAACGCTGCAAAGCGTGACAACTCCCAGAAAGGTTTGTATCCCAAGCTGACCTGTGAGTTAGCTGAGTGCCCTGACATTGGGTACAAGAAAACTGATTTGGAATTATGTTTTTAACACGCCCTTGCTTGCCTGCCTTGGTCCCAAATTGGACAAGCTAAGCTGCCTTGCTTCAAGCTTTTAACTTTTGGAATAAGAACATTAGAGTCTGTGTAGCCCTGGCTGCCCTGGAACTCTCTTGTAGACCAGGCTGGCCTTGAACTCAGAGATTCACCTGTCTCTGCCTCCTGAGTTCTGGGATTAAAGGCATGTGCTACCATTGTCTAACATCCTTTTCCTCCTTTTTAAAAAGAGGTATATTTTATCCTTATCAAAGAAATACTCATTATAATAATAAGCAAGAAGGAAAGAGTAGGTTGAGAGGAGTTAGGAGGGGTGGGGATAAATTTTGTCAAAGTACATTAATACATGTATAAAATTCTCAAAGAATTAACAAGTATTAAATTAAAAATGGAAAGTATAGAGCTGGAGAGATGGTTCAGAGGTTAAGAGCACTGACTATTCTTCCATAGGTCCTGAGTTCAATTCCTAACAATCATATGGTGGCTCACAACCATCTGTAATGGGATCTGATGCCCTCTTCTGGTGTGTCTGACAGCTACAGTGTACTCATATAAATAAAATAAATAAATCTTTTTTTTTTTTTTTAAAGGAAAGTATAGTAAGAATTGAGTCTGGCATCATGGTGACATACCCCTTAAACCCAGCACTCAGGAGGCAGAGGCAGGTTGATCTCTGAGTTAAAAACCAGTCTGGTCTACATAGAGAGTTCCAGGCCAGATGTCTGTCTCAAAAAAATAAATAAATAAATGATCCAATAGTATTATTATATCTTTTTTGAGAGAGAGAAAGAATGTGACCCAGGGAGGTCAAAAGAGGGTATTGGATCCCCTAGAACATCAGTTGCTGACATTGTAGACTTCCATGTGGGTGCTGGGAACTAAACCCCACTTTTCTCCAAGAGCAGCAAGTGCTCTTAAGTGCTAAGCCATCTCTCTAGTAAACTGGACTGAAACTCATGACACTTGTTCTATGTCAGTCCTCCTGGAGCTGGGACCACCAGTACACCACCATGTCTGACTCCTCTTCAGTGGTAACACCTTTTTCGTGCCATCCTGGGATATGGTTCATAACCCACATGATCTACCTGCACCTGCTCTTACATTTATTTTTGTGTGTGGGATCAGGGAGGATGCTTGGCAGAACATAACTTGTAGGAGTCTGTTCCAAGGATGGAACTCAGGTTGTCAGTGTTGGTAGCAAGCACCTTATCCCCCGAGACTTCCTGCCAGCCCCAATTTACCCTTTAATATGTACAATTCAGTGAGTATTAATATACTCTTGGGGTTGTATTATCAGAACTATGCAATTTTAGAACATTTTCACCTTCAAAGGAACTCTTATACACATTAGTAATCATACCTAATTCCTCCAACAGCTGGCAACCCCTAACCTATTTTCTGTGGAGGAGTCTGTTCTGGGCATATACAAGGATCCAATTAACATGTAGTCTATGCATATTCAAATGTAAATAAAGGTTATTGTAATAATCTTTGTTCTTGTTTTCTATTTTTTATTATTTTTTTACTTATTCACTTTATATCCTGATCACTGCCTCCCCAGTCACCCCTAACCCTCCTCCCCATCTTTTTTTTTTCTTTTTCTTTTTCTTTTCTTTTCTTTTTTGTTTTTTTTGAGACAGGGTTTTCTCTGTGTAACCCCAGCTGTCCTAGAACTCAGTCTGTAGACCAGGTTAGCCTTGAACTCACAGAGATTCACCTGCCTCTGCCTCCTGAGTGCTGGGATTAAGGGTGCATGGAGTGTGCTACCACGCCCACCTGAGATTCCTACAGTGTTTGTTTGATACTGAGCACATTGTCTGATGTCGCTGGTCTCTGCTACTTTGTGAGTTCTTCTTTTTCCCACCCTTTATTTTCCCTACCTGTTTCACCTCTTAGCACCAAATAGGAGAGAAAGAAGGATGTGGGAAGGGATTCCTGAATATTTCCTTTTGTTTCTTCTTTGACCATGACTACTAACAAACTACAAACGACCTCCTTAAATGGCCAACAATTACCCACCCTGTCTCTAGGGGGCTCTTGAATTTATATACCCTCTGAAAGTTCCCAGAGTTCCAAACGTCACACAATCACAGAAATTATCTGTAGCTGGCAAAACCAGACTTGTTGGAGCATGAAGCAGGCCACAGTCAGCTGCTGTAGACAGCAGTCTGGAACAGTCCCATGTCTCACACCAGGGATTAAAAGGAAAACTTTTTATAGCATTTCTGTTTTTTAAAGAAACCAAAATTCCAAAATTCTCTCTACAGTCTGAAATCTCCCCTCCTCACATCAAGCCTACCCCTCAGAGATTTCTGTACCACAGAACTTTCCAATATTTCCTTATAAGCATTTTCATAGTATACTGAAACATGGATAAACTTAAGAGTGAAACTCAAATAGCACTGGGCAGTGCTGACACATGCCTTTAAGCCCAGCACTTGGAAGGCAGAAGTGGATCTCTGAGTTCAGGGCCAGTGTGGTGTGCAGAGTTCCTGGACAGCCATGGTACACAGAGAAAGCCTGTTTTGAAAAACCAAAACCAACCAACCAACACAACCAAAACAAACAAATCCTCATATAGCAACCATTTAAGTTGTACAAATGACATTTTAGTGTGAGTACTTTTGGGGGAGAGGAGTGACGGGGGTCTCACTATATAGCCCTGGCTGTCCTGGAACTCCCTATGTAGACCAGGCTGGCCTCACACTCACAGAGATCTGCCTGCTTCAGCCTCCCCAGTGCTCTGACTGAAGGTGTGTGCCCACGCCCGGGTAACAGCATGTTATTCATCTACATTTTATCTATTTATTTTATGTATATGGATGTTTTATCTGCATGTGTGTCTGTGTACCAAATACATGCCTGGTTTCCAAAGAGACCAGAAGGTGGCATTGGACGCCTGAGTTGTGGTCACGTGAGTGCTGAAAACCAAACCTGAGTCTTCCCCAAGAGCAACAAGTGCTCTTAACTGCTGAGCCCTCTCTCAAGTCCTCCCATTCTATTTTAATGCACTTAAAATACATATGTTTTATAATAATTTATATTTTATTTGCTGTTTGGTAACCTGCTTTTTTTTCTTAAGTCAAGGATACTCATGAATAGTGTGCCATTTCAGGGCAAATATGTAATTCTCAAAAGGCTGATCTGGGCATGGTGGCTCATGTCTGTAATACAAACACTTGGGAGGTAGAGGCAGGAAAAAAACCCAGGAATCAAAGATCATACTCAGCAGTATAATGAGTCTGAGGACAGGTTGGACTACATAAAATCCAAGGAAGAAAGAGGTGGGGCAAAGAAGGGGGGAAAAAAAGAAATGTGTTGTTTGTGGAGCTGGCCCTGATGGCAAAGGCACCAAAGGACCTGTAAGCCAACCCCGAGCGTGTGAAAGCAGATACTGGTGTTGACTGGGCAGCACAGTGGAGCCTGCTTTGGCTTTGGCAGCTTGAGTATGTGAGTGCTGATGGGCTGCCCTGAGGGTGTGAGTGTGAGGGTGTGTGAGTGTGTGTGTGTGTGTGTGTGTGTGTGTGTGTGTGTGTGTGTACTGACTATGCCCCTGCCAGTTGCTGTACTGGGTGATCTAGCCCCGGGCAGGGCTGGAGAACTAGCCCTGGTGCTGTGGATGGGGGAGAGCTGGTGGACTGACCAACTCATCCAGGGCTTTGAGTTGGCCCACAGCAAAATCCACCTCATCTATAAACTGTTGGAGCATATGAAAAGCTGATCCAAAGCTGCAGGATCTCCATGAGACAGGGCAATAACAGGAGAGAAGTCCTGGTGAGGATCCATATTTATGGTGTAGCAGAAACCAGAGGCCTCAAGACCAATGACTCATTGCAGTGAACATTTGCACAGAAAGATGTTGGGACAAAAGGGTATACCGTGGGACACACTGTGACACACCAAGCTTCCATGTGAGGTGTTTTCTATGCTTTATTTATTTATTTTGGTTTTTCGAGATAGGGTTTCTCTGTCTATGCCTTATTTTGTTCTGTTTTATTTGTTGTCTTCTTTTTAAATTTTTCTTTAAGGAGGAAGGATGCAAGGGAGAGGGTGGGTACGAAGGGACAGGGAGATGAGTGGGACGGAGGGGGATGATTTGAGACTCACAAAGAATGGATAAATACTTCACAGAAAAAACGTGTTGCATGATCTGAATGTTTCAGACACTCTTTGCATTTATCAGTGAACAAAATGGACAAAGGTTCCTGCCTCTTTTCCTCTTTGAATTAACATTTCAGAGTAATTAAATATCTTTTTTTTTTTTTTTTTTTTTTTTGCATGACAGAAATTTCTCTTTTGTGAGGATGAGGAATTGGAAGTTGTTTTTGATTTTTGGGTTTCTTTGTTTGTTTGCTTTGAGACAGTGTTTCTCTGTGTAGCTTTGGATGTCCTGGAAATTACTCTGTAGACCAGGCTGGCCTTGACTTTAAAGATCTGTCTGTCCCTGCCTTCCAAGTGTGTTGGAGATTGGTTCTAATGCTTTGATTCAATTGGGAATCTGCATTGTCACCAATTGGTTCTTGATTGATCAGTAACGATGCAAGTGGCCAATGAGTGGACAAAGGGAGACTGGGTGAGACCCTTAGAGTTCCACAGACTAAGACTCAAGGGGGGAGGAGAAAGGACGGCCATGGTGTGGTGGGAGACAGATCGGATTTAGAGCTGCAGGAGAGAGAGAGAAAGTCAATGAGCCATGTGAGAATTCAGGTTAGTGATCATTGGCCACTTCCCTGATTGGGCTTAGCATAACAGGCAGAAGATTAAAAATGCCCAGCCATTGAGCTAAATGACATATTAAAAATAAAGTAATGTGTATATGTCTTTGTCTTTCATATGAGGATCCAAAGATTCCCTGGGCCGGTGGCTGGAAGCTTTACCCACCAGGACCATTAAAGCAGAGTAGCCAAAACTCACCGCTACACAAGTGCTGGGATTAAAGGTGCACACTACCACTGCCCGGCTAAAAGTTCTTTATAGCAGATGTCCTGTTAATAAATGAAGAAGGAATGGAAGGAACGAGGCAGTTAACAAACTCAGCATTTAGGGGCTGGAGTGATGGCTTAGTAGTGAAGAGCACTGGCTGCTCATTCAGAGGACCCAGGTTTGACTCTGAGCACTCGCATGGTATCTCATGACAATCATAATTCCAGTTCCAGGGGAAGCACATGGTATATATATATATATATATATATATATATATATATATATATATATGCAGGATAAACACCCACCCATACACACATTTGGAGCTGGAGAGTTGCTAAGGAGCAGTTGTTGCATGTGTAGAGGAGGTCCTGGGTTCAGGTCCCAGAACCTAAATGGCAGATCACAACCATCTGTAACTTCAGTTTGGGTGGGATTGTGGGGATCCTTCTGATCTATGTGGGAGCTGTGTACATGCAAGCAAAACATTCATCCACATAAAATAAAAATAAATACATCTTTTAAAACTCAGTATTTTGTATTCTTTAGTAAAATAATTGATGTAATCAGTAATCTTCAATGGATTAGAGTAGAAGAAACAATAATCATGAAAGGGTGGGGCTGGGAGGCCACCTCACCCATGGATTAACTACTGCAACACACACACACACACACATACACACACACACACACACACACACACACACACACCTCAAGATGTGATGCTGTGCATTAGTTGTTCATGAACCATCCTCAAAGACTTGACTGGGAATATATAATCAGGCTTCAAGTCCAACTCTTTTTTTTAAATGATTTACTTATTTTTATTTGGTTTTGCCTGCATGTATATATGTATGAAGGTGTTGGATCCCCTGGAACAGGAGTTACAGGCAGTTGTGAGCTGCCATGTGGGTTCTGGGAATTGAACCCAGGTCCTCCGGAAGAGCAGCCAATGCTCTTAACCACTGAGCCATCTCTCCAGTCTCAAGCTCAACTTTCATGTGCAGGAATACAGAGGATAGAGGGACAAATGCCACTCTAGGAGAGCAACAGATGAATACAGAATTTGGGACATTCTATGGGTAAGACTGACTCGGTTTCTTCAAGGAAAGGAAGAATGGGGATAACGATGGTGGAAGGGAAGCTGGGACATGGCTCACTGGTAAGTGCTTGCCTTGCACAGATTAAGCCCTGAGTTTGATCTTCAGCACTGCATAGAGTGGGCACAGTGACATACACCTGTAAAATGAATTCTTTATTCTGGCTAGCTGATATAAAAGACACATAATCCTGCCGGGCGTGGTGGCACATGCCTTTAATCCCAGCACTCGGGAGGCAGAGGCAGTCCTTGCAACAAGTTCTAGGACAGCCAGGATTACAGAGAAACCCTGCCTAAATCTTTAAAAAAAAAAAAAAAAAAAAAAAAGACACATAATCCTGGTATGTCATTTACAAGCTGTAAGCCTAGATTGGGCAGGTTTTGAGCTATTCTAATTTACAGCTCAGCCAAGGGCTCCTTATTAATTGCCGTTTCACCTGGCCAGGTGTTCATGGTCCATCTCCTCTCATTGTGGTGGCCTCTTCAAAGTCTCATTCCTCTTTCCCTCCTTCTGGTCCTCCTGAGACCCCCTCACTCAATCCTCAAGTCCTGCCTTTCTCTCTCTACTGCCCAATCACTGGCTCTTTTAACCAATTAACTTTAAATTGGGGAGCAGGATTTACATAGCAGGATTTACATCTTGGTGTATGTGAGGATCTCCTTGTTGGGGACAACTAAATCTTGGTGGCCAGTAATTAGCATCTGAATGCACAGCAGTAGCAGAGCAACCCCAACACATACCTGTGAACCCAGCACTGGGGGATGGAGGCAGAGGCGGAAGGATCAGGAGTTTAAGATCACCCTCAGCTGCTACATGTCAAGTTGGAGGCCAGTATGGGCTATATGAGGTTCTATCTCTCAAGTAAATAGATAAACACCTGCATATATTTAAAACATATGCTTTATGGACAGAAGCAATAATACATAACTTTAATCCCAGCACTCGGGAGGCAGAGGCAGGCAGAGCTCTGTGAGTTCGAGGCCAACCTGGTCTACAGAGTGAGTTCCAGAACAGCTAGGGCTACACAGTGAGACTCTTGATATATATAAATGCATATATATATATATATATATATATATATATATAT
>NC_034592.1:76070734-76073828 GCF_900095145.1 Mus pahari
TCCCAAGTGCTGGGATTAAAGGCGAGCGCCACCACTGCCCAGCTGGTTGGATGGTTTTTGAGACAGGGTTTCCCTGTGTTACTCTGGCTGTCCTGGAACTCACACTTTAGACCAGGCTGGCCTCAAACTCAGAGATCTTTCTGCCTCTGTCTCCCAAGTGCTGGACTTAAGGTGTGAACAACCATTACCCAGCTCAAGGTGAATATTTTTAATATTAATGGTTATTCTCTCAATATGGCTATATTTGTATGCATTGGGAATGTCTGCTTCTCATAACTTGATCAACCTTTTAAGTTTAATTATTTAAGAGCTTCCAGAGGCCTAAATATGTAGAGGTCCCTGGAGTATTGCCTGCTATAAAAAGCATGGATGTTTCACAGTTCTTCCGACAAATCTTACTCTAGCCATCTTTTCATGGTGTGTTCATCTGTATCCTTTGTAATATTCTTAATAATAAGCTAGAAAAAGTTAAAACTAGGTTTACTTATTTCCCAATGTGGTAAGAACTACATTCACTTACTTTGAATATTTTTCTGTATGTATAGTCATGTATATGTGTGTGCATGTATGTATGCATGTATACATGCATGTGTGTTTGCCTGTTCATGTGTGTATGTGGACACTTGTAGGTGTGTGTTTGTGCATGCACAATATTTGAATATCATTCCTCAAGAGTCTTCTACTTTCTGTTTGATACAGGCATGGCCCTGGAACTTAGCTAAATAAAGCTCCTGGCCAGGGGCTTCAGGGATCTGCCTGCCTTTGCCTCCCATTTTTATGTAGATGTCATTACTGTGCCCAGTAGTTTTTCTTTTCATGTGGGTTCTGGAGATCTAAACTTAGGTCTTCACTCAAACAAGGCAAGTCTACCAGACTGAGCCACTAACAATCCCCAACTTTTGTTTTGAGGCAGAGTCTCACGTAGCTCCAGCTGTCTTACAAACCCTTTGTAGTTCAGACAGCCCTGAACTAGCTTCCTCCATTCCTCTACCTCCCAAGTTCAATCATGTAGAGATGGGTTTTGTTTGTTTGTTTGTTTTTTTGAGGCCGAGTCTTTCTACATAGTCCTGGAACTTTGCTATGTAGATCGAGGCTAGCCTCAAACTCAGAGATCTGCCTGCCTCTGCTCCCTGAATACTGAGATGAAAGGTGTGCACCGTTACACCTGACCAGCTGTTCATTGTTTATTACACTGTGTGTGTGTGTGTGTGTGTGTGTGATGTCTGTGTGTGTGTCTGCATGTGTGTGTCTCTGTGTGTGTGTGTGATGTGTGCAGGTGTGTGTCTCTGTGTGTGTGTATACACCTGACCAGCTGTTCATTGTTTATTACACTTGTCTGTGTGTGTGATGTGTGCAGGTGTGTGTCTAATGATGTAGCTACCGTGGAGGTCAGAGGACATTTACAGGAGTCAGTTCTCTCCTTCTACCACATGTTCTGGAGATCACATTTGAACCATCTGGCTTGGCCCCAAACACCCACTGAGCCATCTGATAGCCCTAATTTTTTAAAAATAGAATCTCTACATGTAACTCTCAATGACTGGCTGTGTAGACTCCGCAGGCCTGGCTTATACAATCTTCCTGCCTGTCTCCTTAGGATATAATTCTTGGGATTATAAACAAGCACCAGCAGGCCTGAGTTATTCAGTGCGGAGGATCAAACCCAGAGGTTCATGCATGCTAGCTAAGTGCTTTAACAATTGAGGTACACCCCCAGCACCCTCTACATCTGACAATCTTAATTATTATGGAGCTAAGAGAGTTGAACCTCTTGCCAGGCAGTGGTGGCGCACGCCTTTAATCCCAGCACTTGGGAGGTAGAAGCAGGTGGATTTCTGAGTTCGAGGCCAACCTGGTCTACAGAGTGAGTTCCAGGACAGCCAGGGCAACACAAAGATTGAGCACCTTATTCTGTATCGTTTTGTTTTTAGAATAGTGTCTCACATAGCCCAGGCTAGCTTGAATTTTTGATCCTCCTGCTTCCACCTCTCAAATGCTCTACCTCCCAAGTCCCTGGTAGCCTTTCTGTGTGTGTGTATGGTGTGTATGGAGAACTCAGGCCAGCCTCTGGTTTCAGTCTTTGGGGTGGGGTCTCTTACTGGGACCTAAAGGTCACTGATAAGCTATACTGGTTGGCCAGCAAACTGCAGGGATCTGCCTGGTTTTGCCTTCCCAGTCTTGGGATCACTGGACCTTAGAAGTGGTTTCTGGGGATTACATTCTGGGGGTCATGGCCTCGCAACTGGCACTTTATCCAATGAACTGCTACTTTAGCCCCTAACTTTTTTTTTTTGAAACAGTCTATGTGGCCTAGGTTAGCCTGGAACTCACTATGCAGCCCAGACTGGCCTAGACTCACAGAGATTCACCTGCCTTTGCCTCCCAAGACTGGAACTAAAATGTCATGCCACCTTGCCTGGCTCAGCCCCTTACTCTTTATATTGATGTTGTTGGGGCCTCCATAGCTACAGAGATCCCATGTTGTATATAGTCTCCATTTCGTACTAAGCTAAATTCCCAGGAGCAGCTTCTGGCTCAAATGTTCTGGATGAGTGCAAGCCACACTATCCTGCTCCATACATCACTGGTTGGCTCCCAGCCAGGGCAAGACCACAGCTGCCAAGAGCTCTGATAGGCTGGCCTCAATCCAGGCCGAGCTATCAAGTGAACCACCTGAGACACTTGTTACGCACCTAAAATACCAGGTGTGAAACACCCAATGTATTCGTGAACCTGATTGGATGTCCCCTGCCCCACCTAGTCTGTGATTTTTGTCTTAAATAGTTGTTCTGTTCTGCCCCTGATTGACAGAATTTGGATCCTGAACCCTGCCGTCTCCCTGATATATCAGCCTTTGAATAAAGAAACATTTTGCTGGCTCAAACTTGGTTTTCATAGTGGATTATTCCCAAATTCTCAGACCCTAACATTTGGGATGCACTAATTCAAGCCCCAGGACGGGCTCGGTCGTCAGAGTAGTAGGGTTTTTTTTGTTTTGTTTTTTTGTTTTTTGTTTGTTTGTTTTTTTCGAGACAGGGTTTCTCTGTGTAGCTCTGACTGTCCTGGAACTCATTTTGTAGACCAGGCTGGCCTC
>NC_034592.1:76076678-76082547 GCF_900095145.1 Mus pahari
AGAGTTCAAATCCCAGCAACCACATGGTGGCTCACAACCATCCTTAACAAGATCTGACTCCCTCTTCTGGAGTGTCTGAAGACAGCTACAGTGTACATAATAAATAAATAAATAAATCTAAAAAAAAAGAAAAAGAAAAACCAAAACCAAACAAAATCAAACCAAACCAAAACAAAACAAAAAACAAACAAGCAAAAAAAAAAGTTGAAGACACATGCAATTGTGCTTAACCCCTTATGTCCTGTTTAGCCCTGAGAAACAGGTCTATACTCTCTTGGACCTAAAAGATGCTATCTTCAGCATCCCGTTGACCAAATAAAAAGCCGGCCCTTGTTTGCTTAACCTGGACACCGGATTTCATGGCCAATTGACATGGACATGCCTACCATAAGGGTTTAAGAATTCCCCAACCCATTTCGATGTTGCTTTGCATACTAACCTGGGTTAAGTACCCTTTTGGCTCTCCCTGGGTCACACTTCTACAATATGTAGAGGACTTACTGATAACAGCCGAATTTGGAGTATCAAGTGTCCTCTAAGAAAGACCAATTATGCACCAGAACGGCCATGTATTTGAGCTTTGACCTCAACAAAGGTGTGAGATCTTTGCCTCTCAAAAGCAAGCTATCCGAGGGATCACTATACCCCTCACCAAGGGGCAGAGCTACAAATTCTTGCGTACTGCAAGTTACTGCCAGTTGTGGGTCCCTGGGTTTGCAGAGATAGCCAAGCCCCTCTACGAGGCTACCAAGGGGCCTTAAGGTAGGTCCCCATAGACTGTGACAGAGGAAAAAACGTTTCAAGATATTAAACAGGGCCTCCTCTCAGTGCCCTCATTGGTACTGACAGATGTTTCTGAACCCTTTCATTTGTTCATGAATGAGAAGAAAGGGATTGCAAAGGAGGTGTTGACTCAGGAGACTTGGGCCCTGGCAGCATCCAGTGGCATTCTTCTCACAGAAGTTGGATGCAGTGGCTGCTGGATGGCCAGCATGCCTGAGAGTCATAGCTACCACAGTTATAACAAAAGACTCTGATAAATTGACTTTGGGGCAAAATTTGATTATTAGTGCCCTTCATGCAGTGGTGAGCCTATTAAAAAGCCCACCTGATAGATGGCTGACTAATGCCCGGTTAACCCATGACCCGGTTCTTCTACTAAACCTAAAATAACCTTTGCCTAAAATAACCTTTGCCCGCCCCATCTGCGGCTCTCAACCCAGCTTCCTTGCTGCCTGAAAATATGGGAGAGCCCCTTCTGACTGCTTAGTGCTGATATCCCATTTCCAAAGTATATGACCAGATTCGACCAACAATGCACTGATCTCCCTGGACTTGGAGAAGCACACCGATGGCAGCAGTTCCATGAAAAATGGGGGAAAGGCTGGTGGGGGCAGCCATAGTTACCCTGGAGGGGACCCTTTGGGTCATGGCCCTTTCCCCTGGAACCTCTGCCCAGAGTGCTGAGCTGGTTGCTCTCCCCATGACCCTTGAACTGGACAGGGGAGAGAGAGCAAACATCAACACTGATAGCCACTATGTTTTTCCAGCCTCCATGTACACAGGACAATTCACAAGGAAAGGAAGCTCCTTACCACAGAGGGGAAGACTATCAAAACAAACGGGAAGTCCTCAACCTACTAAAAGTCATCTGGATCCCAAACAAATCTCCATGATACATTGTCCTGGACACCAAGAAAGAGACTCTACAGAAGCCACAGGGAAAGAATGGACCAAGCTGCCAAGGAGGCAGCCCAAAAGTCATCTGATACCACCATGGTTCTGCTGCCAGCTCCCACCTTGCCAGGGGTCCCACCCACTCACCTGAGGATGATTTCATCCAGAAACTGTGCCACACTTCCACCAAGAAAGGATGGTGGTTCATGGCTGACAGCTACATAATCCTGCCCCAAACACCAGGGAGGAGTTTGGTTAAACAACTACACGAGGGTACACATCTCAGTAAAACTAAGCTAGCCACCTTTCTGTCTAAATTACATCTCATGTCCTCCTTGAATCTCATTCTCCAAGACATTTTTTTCCAGATAGTCAGCCTGTCAGGCCACCAGTCCAGCTCCTAGACCATGACAAGGACTTGGAAGAAGGGAGAGAGGTGCCATGGACCAGCCTCAGTTGGCCCCCCTCAGTCCTCAGGAGAAATCAGGGTTCCGTACAGGTGGGCAGGAGTTGGCAAGAAGGGGGTGACAAACATGGACACAAGGGAGTGCTGTATCTGGATGTAATTTTCTCAAATTGAGCATCAGACTTTTAATACAGAAGAAAATAGGGAAGNTAGGTGACACATCAGCAAGGTACAATGAGGTTACCAAATGCTTACACAAAACAGAGAAATGCAAACACAAAGACTGGCAGGAACTGGGCAATAAAACAACTGAGACAAAGTCAGCTCTATTTAAGGTCAGCTATATTCTTAGAAGCCAGGTGTGAGGTCTTTACACTCCCCGGGCAAGGGCTTTTACGCCCAAGTCATGGTTCTAGTTAGGGAGTTCCTCTCTAGCTCACCTTCTCAGGAATAATGCAGTATTCTATTCTTCCTCAAATCACAGCCCAATCTGTTTCCTAAACCATTGTAAATTCCTGTATATGTTAGTTGCTCAGCTTTTATTCTAAGTGATTGTGTGTGGGGACTTTCTACTAATAAGTAAGTAGTCTGCCATACATAACTGTAATAAGAATTCTAAACTTTGCTAAGCTTGCCCTGAGATTTCTAACTCTATGTAGTAGACAGTAAAGCCTGATTTCATTCACTATCTCTCTTACAATGCTAGAGGCAATTCTGAATGTCACTGAATAGGTAACATTCTTACTGAATTCCAAGCCCAGGGTTGGCTCAAGGACTACCTAGGGCATTGGTGAATGCCAGGAAGCAAAGTTCAATTTTGCTTAGGTATTTGGCAAGTCATTGCTTGGAGGCACCTATAATAAAACAATACTGAAAGAAAGCACACAGATCCATTCACAAGGACAAGTTTGGAGCATTTGTTATACGGGATGCCATGGTTCCTCACTACTGGAGTGGGTGTAGCAACCAGGGATTTTTTTTTCTTGGAAATAGACTTTACTGAGGTAAGGCATTATGGATACAATATTTGCTAGTGCTAGTAGACACTTTCTCTGGGTTGTTGGAGGCGTTTCTAACAAAGAGGGAAACTGCCTCATTGGTAGCAAAGAAATTCTTAGAGGAAGTCATCTCCAGGTTTGGGATGCCTACAACTCTAGATTCAGACAAAGGAACAGTCTTTGTGTGATTCAGGATCTATCAAAAATACTGGGGACCAATTAGAAACTTCATTGTGCATATCGCCCTCAGAGCTCAGGACAGGTAGGAAGGATGAATCAGACCTTAAAGGAGACCTTATCCAAATTAACCCTAGAGACTGACAAAGACTGCATGGTTTGCCTTTACCTTCCCTTTGCCTTTCTTTCTTTCTTTCTTTCTTTCTTTCTTTCTTTCTTTCTTTCTTTCTTTCTTTCTTTCTTTCTTTCTTTCTTTCTTTCTTTCTTTCTTTCTTTCTTTTTTTTTAAAGATTTATTTATTTATTATATGTAAGTACACTGTAGCTGACTTCAGACATCCCAGAAGAGGGAGTCAGATCTTGTTATGGATGGTTGTGAGCCACCATGTGGTTGCTGGGATTTGAACTCCGGACCTTCGGAAGAGCAGTCGGGTGTTCTTACCCACTGAGCCATCTCTCCAGCCCATCCCTTTGCCTTTCTTAGGGATCCTTTCTTAGGATCCCTTCTTCCATGAGATTAAGACCATTTTTCCTCTCTCTCTCTCTCTCTCTCTCTCTCTCTCTCTCTCTCTCTCTCTCCCCTCTCTCTTTCTTTCTCTCAAAAAGATTTATTTATTTTATGTATGTGAGTTCACTGTAGCTGTACAGTATGTGAACCTTCATGTGGTTGTTGGGAATTTAATTTTTGTAGGACTTGGCTCACTACAGTTGGCTCCGATTGTTCCAGTCAACCCCACTCACTCAGTCCCTGCTCACTCAGGCCCAAAGATTTATTATTATAAATAAGCACACTGTAGCTGTCTTCTAATGCACCAGAAGAGGGCATCAGATTTCACTATGGGTGGCTGTGAGCCACCATGGTGTGGTTGCTGAGATTTGAACTCAGAACCTTCGAAGAGCAGTCAGTACTCTTACCCACTAAGCCATCCCACCAGCCTGACCATCTCCTCTCTATCCTAAGTTCAAATCAGGGATGTTGACTGAGTTGTATAATTTTGCTTTGCTTAAGTCAATGTGGGCCCTACAGCATACCTGCTATGACAACTGTATGGAATACCTCCTTTAAAGCCACACAACCACAAACTGGGGACCTTGTCTTGGTCAAATGCCACCAAAAAGAGATGCTGAGTCCACACTGGAAAGGATGGCACACTGTCATCTTGACCATTCCTTTAGCCATGAGTGTTGACAGAGTCAAGTCTTGGAAACACCACTCCCATCTGAAGCCAGTCTCTGATGAGCAACCCAAGAAATGGACTATTTAGTCACATCCACAAGATTCTCTAAAGCCAAGACGTGTTCTCTCTGTTAGTTCCCCCTTCTCTGGTAACCACATACCCAGCCCTGATGCTCTGGACCTTAACCTGAACCACAGATGATGCACTGATAGCCAACATCACCTCCTATGCATCCTCCTCTTTTCAGACAGATCTTTGTTCCATCTTTGAGTCTGGGTGTGGATATAATATCTTGGAAGCTAACCCTGCTAAGCTCGAAGTCTACCTTTGCCCAGTTGGTGAATCAGGTTGTGGAGGACCAGATGACTTTTATTGTGAACCTGGGGTTGTGAGACAATTGTCAGCTCACGGAGAGAAGACTCATCAGACAGTTACATCTTTTTTTTTTTTTTTCAAAGACAGAGGTAGTCTACTCAGCTGGGAGAGAGGAACCCAATCAAGCTCTCCATCTTAAATGATCAGTCTGCTTCCTAGGTGGGAGGATGAACCTAGGGCCTTAGATTATACACACAGGGCTGGGATCAGGGTACACTGGTCACTTTCTAAAAGTTCCCAGTCTAGATGGAAAAGTGCCAATCCCATTGTGCCTAATAAAATTCTCAGCACAGGCTGGAACAAGGGACGGAAAAATACCCCAGTATTTTGTAAATATACATTGTTCCCTCCTTACGTCAGGAGGGAGGCCTGGTATGGCGGGAGTGATCCCTGTCTTAGTTAGGGTTTTACTGCTGTGAACAGACACTGTGACCAAGACAAGTCTTATAAAGGACAACATTTAATTGGGGCTGGCTTACAGGTTCAGAGATTCAGTACAGTATCATCAAGGTGGGAGCATGGCAGCATCCAAGCAGGCATGGTGCAGGCAGAGCTGAGAGTTCTACATCTTCATCTGAAGGCTAATAGTAGAAGACTGATTTCCAGGTCTTAAGCCCACACCCACATTGACACACCTACTCTAACCAGGTCACACTTATTCCAACAAGGCCACACCTCCAAATGGTGCCACTCCCTGATCCAAGAGTATACAAACCATCACAGTCCCCGATCCACCAGATCAGAATATACTTGGTTCATCCTTGTCTTTGAGATACATTCTTGGACTCCTAAACTCATCTTCCCTTAACTTGACAGAGGACGGCTGATTATGTCTGGACCCTAGACCCCATTGCTATACCAGAGTTGACCTGGCAAACTTTGGGACAGGGGCCAGAGATAGCAAAAATCTATCCCTCATGATTATTCAAAAGAGGCACAAATTACTCTCGGAAATACTTAGGGACAGGGACTCTGTTTTTACTCTAGTATCTACAACATTGTAACAAAATGCCGGGCGTGGTGGCACACGCCTTTAATCCCAGCACTTGGGAGGCAGAG
>NC_034592.1:76082558-76083377 GCF_900095145.1 Mus pahari
CAGAGGCAGGTGGATTTCTGAGTTCGAGGCCAGCCTGGTCTACAAAGTGAGTTCCAGGACAGCCAGGGCTATACAGAGAAACCCTATCTCAAAAACCAAAAAAAAACCCAAAAAAACAAAAAAACAAAAAAAAACCAAAAAACATTGTAACAAAACCCATGAGGTGTTGGGGCAGGGAACAGGGGACTCTTCCTATTTCTCCGTCCCACCCTGAGGGTCCTAGTCTGCCTGCTCCTTTGGCCTCACCCCTTGCCTCAACCTGGACATTATTTTTCTGAATCATTTTAGCATCTGTCTCCTGGGGGACCTCCTTCCCCAGGTTTACTAATCTTCAGGTGAGGGTGGCTGAGAGCCGCTCTGCCTTCATCCCCACCACTGGAGATCCCAGGCAATCTTCATCCTGATTCCCATGCCCCTGGATCTTGTGATAGCTGGCAGTTCTGGAATTGGGACTGTTTTCCTTATCACAGGTGACCAAAACTGCAAGACCCTGGGGAATCAGATCGACAGGGACTTAGCCATTACCACCTTGGGGAAAAAAAAATTCTCTCGACCTCCTGTCTCCCTCCCTAGACTCACTGGTATAAGTGGTCTTACAAATCAGGAGGTGCTTTGACCTACTTTTTTTTTTTTTTTTTTTTTTTTTTTTTTGGTTTCTCGAGACAGGGTTTCTCTGTGAAGCCCTGGCTGTCCTGGAACTCACTTTGTAGACCAGGCTGGCCTCGAACTCAGAAATCCGCCTGCCTCTGCCTCCCGAGTGCTGGGATTAAAGGTATGCACCACCACACCTAGCTCAGTAATATCTTTTTTAAAAGTTAT
>NC_034592.1:76083388-76099438 GCF_900095145.1 Mus pahari
GCACCACCACGCCCGGCTTGACATACTCTTTAGGTAACAAGGAGGGCCTGGTGTAGCTCTAGGGGAGCAATGTTGTATCTATGCCAATCATACTGGAATAGTTAAGCTTGGTAAGACAGGTTGAAAGAGAGAGCTAGATTGGCTAAACAAGGGTGATTTAGAGTCCCTCTTCAACTGGTCACCCTGGGTCTTTAGTAACCAGGCTGATAGGCCTTCTGATAGTTATTCTGTTGATAATGCTATGCACCCTGTTAAGGTCTAGGTAACTGTGACCTGGCTAGTCTGCCATTATAAGGAAACTTTCTAAGTTTCTGCTGTTACTAGGAAACTCTCATGCCCGAGTTGATTACATAGTCTGTTATGTTCTGTGTCCTTAGAGACTGATGATGGTGGAAGTCACAACTACTTTGTCTAGTTACCCACAGTAAGCCTGGACCCAAACAACCACACAGCAGCACGTCCTGCATGAACCTTTATGATATTTGCACTTATAAGCTGCCGCTGGGATGGACACCAACATGAGAGAGACACATGCACTAATATAAGAAACTATCTGGAATAAGACTTCCGTTTTGAGTAGGGGTTAAGTTTAAGTTCCCAAGACCTCCCTAGGAACTGACAAGTTAAGACATGAATGTTAGACAAGTCCTATCCTGGTAGACAAGTTAAGACATGAATATTAGACAAGGCAAGTCCCCTGTCACAGTTGAATACTCCAACCAATGGGAACAGCATAAGAGTAACAAAGACATGTTCCTAAGGAAACCCCTATCCCTAAATCTTGATTGGTGGAATAACTTGGCACAGATGTTTGTGTATCTCAGGCTTAAGAGGCCGTGTAGGAACTTAACTTGGAGTCATGGTTCATCTCCTGAATTGTGTCCCTTGTTGATCAGTCCTGGGGTGTGGTGCAAATTATCCCTAGTTGATTGAGATTGGTGTCTAAGTGATTTGTGCAGTGACTCCCAGACCCCCAAACACCCTTTGCCTATTAAATTTCATTTCCCACTTTGTGGGAGATAGGGTAAATGTTGTTAAGCTCATGGTTCAAAGGACCCAATGTAACCCCTTATATACTGACCAAGAATTATGACATCAAAGGTTTCATGTGTTACAAGAAAGAGGGAGGAATGATGGGGGCCTCCATAGCTACAGAGATCCCATGTTGTATATAGTCTCCATTTCATACTAAGCTAAATTCCCAGGAACAGCTTCTGGCTCAAATGTTCTGGATGAGTGCAAGCCACAGTATCCTGCTCCATACATCACTGGCTGGCCTCAATCCAGGCCAAGCTATCAAGTAAACCACTTGAGACACTTGATATGCAGGAAACCACCTAAAATACCAGGTGTGAAATACCCAATGTATTCGTGAATCTGGTTGGATGCCCCCTACCCCACCTAGTCTGTGGGGTTTTGTCTTTAAAAGTTGTTCTGGGGCTGGAGAGATGGCTCAACTGTTAAGAGCATTGACTGTTCTTCCAGAGGTCCTGAGTTCAATTCCCAGCAACCACACGGTGGCTCACAACTATCTGTAATGGGATTTCCTCTTCCGGTGTATCTGAAACCGCTACAATATATATATAATAAATCTTTAAAAAAGAAAAAAATACAGGAGCAAAAAGTTGTTCTGTTCTGCCCCTGACTGACACAGTTTGAATCCTGAACCCAGCTGTCTCCCTGATATATCAGCCTTTGAATAAAGAAACATTTTGCTGGCTCAAACTTGGTTTTCATAGTGGATTATTCCCAAATTCTTAGATCCTAACAACACAACATCATTTTCATCATTATCCCTCCTATGTAATAAATTCTCTGCAGTAACCCTAACTAACGACTCTTAGAAATCTTCCATTACCAGCAGGACTAACTTTTTCTCCTAACAGATTTTTTGCCAAGAGTCTTATTCAAGAACTGGTTAAAAATATCAGTGTTCCATCTTTCATAACCACTCTAGTTTTTCCTAACTTATCCATCTATATGCAACTAATTCACATCTCTAATTCCATTCCCATCAATCAACAACATGAAGGTATAAAACCAATTTGAAAATTAGAAAGAGGGGCTGGTGAGATGGCTCAGTGGGTAAGAGCACCCGAGTGTTCTTCCGAAGGTCCGGAGTTCAAATCCCAGCAACCACATGGTGGTTCACAACCATCCATAACAAGATCTGATGCCCTCTTCTGGAGTGTCTGAAGACAGCTACAGTGTACTTACATATAATAAATAAATAAATCTTTAAAAAAAAAAGAAAAAGAAAATTGGAAAGAACAGGCCAGGTGTGGTGGTACATGCCTTTAATCCCAGCATTCAGTCAGGGGAGGCAGAGGCAGGCTCAGGGGAGGCAGAGGCAGGCAGATCGCTGAGTGAGTTTGAGTCCAGCTTCAGTAACAAGAGGGAGTTGTAAGACAGCCAGAGCTACACAGAGAAACTCTGTCTCAGAAAAAAACCCCAAAGCTTTACAGTACAATTAGGTAATTTGATAATGAACAACCTAGGGGCTATTTGTTTTGATCTACATGATTGTGCCTCTAACACAGGGGAAAACCCTTGGCTACTGCTTGGGGCAGGGGTGGGGGCTGCCTTTGTGAGTGTGGTAGGGTAGGGTATAACCGGCATTTATAGGTATATCTTTTTTTTTTTTTTTTCTTTAGGAAGCTAAGTGATAAAGAGAAATAATTGCCAACTCATGAGTAATTTGTAAATTGATGGAGCCCGGACCTCCCAGAACTAAGTTTTGTTTCTCAATCTGCATTTCATTGTCTCACAATTCACTGTCTAGACTTTGTGGCATAAACAACACACTTAATGTGTGAATCCATCTAGATGCAGGGTAGGAATACCGAATCCTAAAAGGGGGGCTGGAATCTTAAAAAATGTTTTTATTGTTAATTTTTTTTTTCTAAGAAGGGTAGGTTTGGACTGGATAGTTTCTTAATAGAATACTTAAGAGCTTCCTGGTGCCGCAGGAATTTTTGCCAGCTTGTGCATGCATGCAGTTGATGATCTCTGTACAAGGCACTTCCCTAACTCTGAAAGCTTGCAACACACATTCCACCAGAAGGAAGGCCTGGATGCAGTTGTCTGTACGCTGATGTGCAAAAAGAAAGGGTGTGCCCCGCGTCCAGTGTTAGCCAAGCACCCATCATTCATTCATTCATTCATTCATTCATTCATTCATTCATTCATTCATTCATTCATTCATTCATTCATTCATTCATTCATTCATTCATTCGATATTTATTCTGTGTACTTTTCATTGCCAAGCTGCGTTGCGTTGCTTGCCCGCCAGAGGTGCAGCTTGTGCGGTGCGCAGAGGCAAGAACTTCAGATTCCCAGGCCGGGGTCTTCCCTCCAGTGCAGCTCTGAGACAAAGAGATGCACCCCTGCAGCTCCCGGGGCTGAGGGCTCCGCCCGCGGCCCCCAGGGTTTCAGCGCGGCTGCTCCTCCACTCCCGGGCCGGAGGGGGCGCTGCAGCGCCGGCCCTCCGCCCGCCCCTGCGCGGCGCTCGGCTCGGCTGGGCTCGGCGCCGCGGTGGTACGTTCCCCTTCGCCGCCCGCCCCCTCCGCGGCGGCCCTCCCCGCCGGTGGTAGGTGCCGGAAGTGCCGCCATTTTGGGGTGCTCTGCTCTGGCGGCGGCGGCGGCGGCAGCGGCAGAGGCAGAGGCAGAGGCGGCAGCGGCGGCGGGACGCGGAGGCTCCCCCGGGATTCGGCCTCAGCAGCGAGGCAGCGGCGGCTGCGGAGGCGCAAGGCAGCAGCTGAGGCGGCGGCGGGCTCAGGTGCAGCCGCTGGTGAGTGCGGCGGCCGCAGGATAACGGGCCGCGGGATGAAGGGAGGGAAAGAGAGGGAGGCTGGAGGGAGGCGCCGCGGGGCGGGTCGGGTTCGGGCGGCTCCGGGTCCCAGGGCCCTCCGGGCGCGGTCGCTCCCGCTTCCCCGCACCCCGGGGACCAGGCCGCGGACTGCTCGGGACTCGGGGGCCCCCTCCGCGTCCGCCTGGCGCGTGCCCCTGCTCCCGGGGAGACCCGCCCTCCTCGTGGCCCGGCCCCGGCTCCCTTGCCCTTTGCCTCCACTCTCCGGGCCCCGAGGGCTTGCTTCCTGCACCGCACCCGAGTCGTCCTCTCGGGCTCCGCGGGGCGAGATCGCGGCTGTCTGCCCGAGACGCCGCTTCCCTGACCCTGTCGCCCCACGTGTGCTTCGTGCCCACCCCCGGGGGTGTCCTAGATTCCCGCCCCTAGAAGGCAGCGCTCCTCCGGAGCCTCCGGAGCTCTTACAGTTCTCGCCCTGGGGCCGCCTGGCCTCGCCCTACCCCCCACATCAGGTGCTCGCTCGCCCAGCCAAGGCCTAGTAGCTGGGCTCGAGTCTCGCACCCAGGAGCGCGGACGGCTCCGGAGTGTGCCTCCCTCGCTAGGTACCAGGCTTTGGATTTAAAGTCGGTGGCGGTGTCTCGGTTGTGGTGGTTCTGGCAGGATGTTGTTTTAATTTTCTCCGACCATTGCATATGCTTCTTAAGGAGCTTCTCATTGGTGTAGAGACTGATTCCGGGGAGAAAGTGTGAGATTTTGGTCCGAGCTTGTTTTAGCCCAACAGAATCTCTTTCTGGTGCTCAGAGTTAATGCTGTATAAAAGCTGTTGAACAGTTTTGAAGAGCATAAGAGTCTGTTGATAACGTCTGCATTGTTAGCAGGTTACAAACACCCTTTGCACACTTAAAAGGAACTTAACCTTTAAAAGATCTCTTCTCTGTCTTCTAGTCTCTGAGTGGAAGAGGTTTTAATTGCACTTTTTCCACAGTTCGTTTCCTTTTAGATCCTTAGAATGACCGTGTCTTAAGATGGAATTGCTTAGAATTCTTTTTGGTTTGGGCATTAACAGGTGTACTTGGAAATGGAGGTTAGAATGGACAAACTGCAACGGCACTGATTTTTTTTTTTTTCTCTATACTAGTTTTTATATTAGTAGTTTTACTGCCTGAGAGTGTGGTTTCTGATCATGACCTAGGGAGGACTGAAAGCCATGCTTATGGTAAAGCAAAGCTGAAACTTTCAGCTGTTACTTTAGCTGGCAACCTTATGGGTTCTCTTGGTTTCTTCTTCTCCACCACCTGTTTCTCTTAAGAATGGCTCTTGGCTCCAGAGCCTAGGTCTCCATTCTCTCATTCTTTCTTACCCTTTGGGTTTTCTTTTCTCAAGGATCCATTAGCAGTAGGGGAGGGAATGTTACAGACAGTTGAAAGGTTTTGTGTTTTTTTTTTTTTTTTTTTCCTTCAGTGCCTTGGCTTCCTCACAAAGGAAAGTGACTTATTTGCCCAAGGTTATTATAGCAAGTGCTTTAAAAACATCTCCCACCAAAGGTTTGCTTGCTTTGCCTTTGTAATAAAAATTCACAACACTATCATGAGCAGTGATGCAGATGAGATGGAAAGGGACGGAAGGGCTTGGGCTTGAAGTTAGAAAGTCTACATAATTTTCAAATCTTTTTGCAGTAGGTTACTAGTTGGTCAAGTCATTCTTTTATTATGATCCTTGTTTTAATCTTCACAATCCTCTAGGAATTGGAGTCAATTGGTGTTAGTTTCCTGTGTCAATTGGTGTTAGTTTCCTGTGATTGTACCTGTGGGCTGCTGGCCAGATAGTGAAAATTGGAGCCAGAATGACTTACGTTCTAAAGATGTCTGCATACTTTTCTTGTTACAGAAATTGCAGATTCATTATAAAACATACAGGTAATTCAAACGGGGAAAAAAAAAATCTTACCTTTCAGAGATTGTTGTTAAAATGGGTGTGTGTGTGTGTGTGTGTGTGGGTGTGTGTACAACTTTTCCCTGCCCCGCCCCCTCCCCACCCCCCAAGACAGGCTCTTCCTATGAAGCCCTGACTGGCCTACCTCCCAAGTGCTGGGATTACCGTGTATATACCACCACATCTTTCCAACTTTGTCTTCATCACTTTAGCCTTCTTTTGTCGGTGTGTGTTCTTTTGTGTTACTGGGAATGCAGCTCTTGGCCTCCCACAGTTGATAGGCATGCTGTCTTCCACTGAGTTTTTTTCCTTAGTCCACATCCCTTTCTTTTTTTCCTAGGGGTAGGATCTTCATTTTCTGCAGCTCAGACTGACCTTGAAATTCATTGTAATTCTACCTCAGTTTCCCAAGTGCTAGATTACTGGTATATGTCACCATGCCTGTCTTGTACATGGTGGAGAAGCATTTATTACTTACCAAAGTGGATTTATCCTAATCAGTTTGGTCGTGTTGTCCCCTTCCCCCCATCTTGAATTCCTGACCTCTTGCCTCTGTCTCACAAGTTACAGAAAAACAAGTGTGTCACTACACCTGGCTGTGATGTAGCTTTAATAGTAGGTGGTAGGCTTGGTTTGTTTTACTAGCCACATTTTATTCTTAAGTATATGGTGTTTTGTCAGCTTTTTGTATTACACATGCATACTGCCCAGGAGGGTCAGCGGGGACCCCCAGGAGTTGGAGTTAGAGAAATTGTAGGAGATGTGATTCAGGTCCTCTGAGCCATCTCTCCATCTCCCAGCCACACTTTAAATAATTTTAAGTAATGATCTGTAGTGTAGTTTCTGCTCATAAGAGATAGGCCAGTAGATCCTCCACCCAGCATAGGAGCAGAAGAGTCCCGCAGTTAAAGATGTGGTCAGAGGAAAGAGTGAGACAGGTAACTAACAGAGACCTAACATTGTGTGTATGTCCATTTTGTGTGTGTGCGTGTGTGTGTGTGTGTGTGTGTGTGTGTGCGCGCGCGCGCGCTCTAATAAGGAAGTAGGTTGTTAGATGGTAGCAGTAGTGGATGCCTTGGGGGAAAGACAGCTCTCACTTAGAGGGAGCACGAGCAGAGGCTCCTCTGTCCAGGGATTTTGGTCTTCCCAACAAATAGCTCTGTATCCCCTGCCTCCCTAAGACAGGGAGGGTTTCTTTGTGTATATCCCTGACTGTCCTTAAACTCCCAGAGATCCACTTGCCTCTGCCTTCAGAATGCTGGGGTCAAAGGTGTGTGCTACCACCCAGCTAGCTCTGGACTCTCTAACCAACAAGTAATAGGATTTGATTAAGTTCTTTCATCTGCCTTGTAAAAAAGTGCTTTTTTTTGAAATACAATTCACACACCATATAATTTATCCATTTAAGGTATACAAGTCAGTGGTTTTAAATTTAGAATTACTATTTTTTGTTGTTGTTTTGACAGTAGCCTGGCTATGTAGCCCTGGCCAGCCTCAAACTTACTATGTAGACTGGGCTGGCCTGCCTTCCAAGTACTGGTACTAACGGAAATGTGTCACACGCCTGACCTGTTTTTGTTTTTATTTCTTTTCCTTACAGGTTCACTATCCCATATTCTAAATGCTTGAGTCCAGAGGTGCTCTTAGGTTTAAGGTCTTTGTTTTTATTTTTCTGAGACAGTGTCTCACTATGTAGTTCAAACCACTATGTAGGCCAGGCTGCCTCAAACTCAGAGATCTACCTGCCTCTGCCAAATATTAGGATTAAAGGCATGTGTGCAATGATAAACTGGGGTTTGGTTAAAAAAGATTTTGGGGGCTGGGGATATTTACATGTACATAATGAGATATCTTGAAGTATCAACATGAGCTCTATTTAACTATCCTGTATACTTTTCTACATGGAGACTCGGGTGTCCAACATAGATATACTCAGAAGTAGGCTAGCCTACTTATGTGGTGACTGTGTTTGAAAAACCCTCATGCTAGTTCTGTGCAGCTATACTAGTTTATTTTTAAATTTAATTCATTAATTTTGACACTGGGCCTCACTGTGTAGCTTTGACTGGCCTAGAACTCAAGTAGACAAGGCTGGTGCCTGTCTCTGCTTCCTGAGTACTGGGATTAAAGGCATGTATCATCTGGCTATTTTAATTGTGCATTCTTGTGTGTTTGTAGAGAGAGAGAAAATGGATATGAATATGTATGCCACTTGTGTGCAAAGTGCCCATAGAAGCCAGAAGAGAGCATTGGATCCCTCTAGAGATTGAATTACAGGTTGTTGTGAGCTATCTGATATGGGTGCAGGGAACTGAACTATATCCTGACAGAGCATGAAATGGTCTTAATCAATCACTAAATCATCATGTATCCCAGGCTAATCTTGAATCTGCTGTAAATATGAGGATGACCTTAGAAGTCTGATTCCCCAGCATCTACTTCCCAAGGCCATTTCAGAGGTATATCATTAGTTCAGTTTTCTGTGGTACTGGGGATTTAATCCATACTCAGAGCTTTGTGTATATAAAGCAAGTACTCTGCCAACTGAGCCTCATCTCAAGCCCCCCTAGGCCACTTTATAACCCATCAGCAGTGCTAAGCATTCCAGGTCCGAGCTTTACAACACTTGTTTCTGTGATTTTGTTTAAAATATAATTATTTGTGCAGTGTCTCTATGTATAGGTGTGTGCTTGTTGTGGTACAATGTGGAAAAGAAGCCAGAAGACAATTTTTGAGATTCAGTTTTCTTTTACCATATGACTCTTGGGGAGGGAGTTGATTCTTTTCTTCTACCAAGAGGGTCCTGGAACTCAGGCTGCCAGTCTTGGCAACAGGCTTCTTTACTTGCTGAGCCATCGTGCTGGACCTTGTAGCCACACTATTTTGACTTTATAATTTATTTTTATTTATATGTATAAGTGTGTATCTGTATGTCACATGTGTGTACCCACACATGCGGATCAGAAGAGGGTGCTGAATACCCAAAAGCTGGCGTTAGAGATGGTTGTTGTGGGCTGTCCCTTATGGGATGCTGGGAGCCAGATTTGGGTTTGGGTCCTTTGGAGGAGCACAGCCAGCATCCTTAACTGCTAAGCCATATCTGTAGCCCCCCATAGGTTTTGTGTGTGTGTGTGTGTGTGTGTGTGTGTGTGTGTGTGTTTGTGTTTAATTAAAATTGTCATGTGTATGTGTGTGACTGTATGTGTCAGTGGTGTCCTTGAAGTCAGAAGAGGTAGATCCTCTGGAACTGGGGTTACAGATGGTTGTAAGCTGCCACATGGGTACTAGAAACTGAACCCAGGTTCTCTAGAAGAACAGAAACGTGCTTTTAACTGCTGACCCACCTCTCCTGTCTCCTTTTGTGTGCGATGTTGCCTTATAGCCTAGACCGATCTCTGTTGTAGTCCGCCTTCATCTCCCCTTCTAGTTTTGTTTTGATTTCAAGACAGTTTTTGTATCCCTTAACTTGTGGTAGGGGCGTGGATGGCTTGAAGTTCTGATTGTCTTGTCTCCACTTATGGAGACAGGATTTTGTCCCAGTTTGTCCTGAGGGTGACCTTAAATTCTTTATTTTATTTTATTTTTTTAAAATATTTATTTATTATATGTAAGTACACTGTAACTGTCTTCAGACACTCCAGAAGAGGGCGTCAGATCTTGTTACGGATGGTTGTGAGCCACCATGTGGTTGCTGGGATTTGAACTCTGGACCTTCGGAAGAGCAGTCGGGTGCTCTTATCCACTGAGCCATCTCACCAGCTCTTTTTTTTTTTAATTGTTTGAGACAAGATCTCTCTAGGTATTCCAGGCTTCCTAGAACTCTCATGTAGACCAGGATGGCCTTGAACTCATAGAGATCCTCCTACTTATGCCATCCAAGTGCTGAGATTAAGATTGTGCACCTGGCTATCCTGCTTCTTACCTCTTAAAATTGAGATTCCAGGTGTGCCATTATGCCTAATTTAGTTTAGCTGTCCTTCCCCCCCCCCCTTTTTTTTTTTAGACCAAATCTTCTTACTTTGTAGTTGGAGCTGGTCTGGAATTCATTATGTCACCTAGATTGGCCTTAACCTTATTTGAATCTATTATCTTATCATCTCTCCCAACTTGGAATCTTAGGCAGGAGCCCATCATGCCTGATTTTCTGAGTTGAATTTCTAGCAGGTTCCAGAGTTGGCTGCTGTTGATTTACCCACTCTTTTGCTTGATGTCTTGGCACACAGAAACAGCCAACAGGCAAGTAAAATAGAAACAAGAAAAGTTGGATAAAAACTTCTGTAATTGAGAGTTGATGTTTCCTTTTTTTTTTTTTTAAAGATTTATTTATTTATTATATGTAAATACACTATAGCTGTCTTCAGACACTCCAGAAGAGGGCGTCAGATCTTGTTACGGATGGTTATGAGCCCACCATGTGGTTGCTGGGATTTGAACTCTGGACCTTTGGAAGAGCAGTCCGGGTGCTCTTACCCAATGAGCCATCTCACCAGCCCATGATGTTTCCTTTTTTAAATTGTAGAATCCTTTTGGTTTTTCAAGACAGGGTTTCTCTGTGTAGCCCTGGCTGTCCTGGAACTCACTCTGTAGACAAGTCTGGCCTCGAACTCAGAAATCTGCCTGCCTCTGCCTCCCAAGTGCTGAGATTAAAGGCGTGCGCCACCACACCCGGCCAAATTATAGAATCCTTAATGTGGAAGCTTAATGGTTTGAAAAAAGTGGTGTGTCTTGCATGGAATACAGCTTGAGAGGAAAAGTTGTGATAGCCTGACATGCAGGATTTATAAATTGTTATCACCATTGTGACCTTTTTTCCCCCTGTCTTTAAAGATAGCTAGTTGGAGAGATAGCTTGGGCTAAGAGCACTTGCTGCTCTTCCAGTGAACCCAGTTTCAGTTTGCAGTACCCATGTGTTAGCTAACTATCTGTAACTCCAGTTCCAAGATATCTGACACTCTTGGCCTTTGTGGATCAGCACATTGGTGCACATGTGTATGTAGAGGTCTCTCCCCCACACACACACCCTTAAAGATAATACTCAGAACTTAATGCCAGAATTAACTCATGACTTGAGCAGTGTTGGTAATTTCCTCTGTTATAGTACTGTACTGCTTTTCTAAATGTTTTTATTTTTTGAGTATTTTATACACTATATATCTTAGGGTTACTGTTGTAGTGTAGAAGTACCACTGGAAGCAACTTGGGGAGGAAAGGGTTTTTTGGTTTACACTTCCACATTGTAGTTCATCATTGGAAATCTGAACAGGAATTCAGACAGGGCAGGAATCTGGAGGTAGGAGCTGATGCTGAGGACATGAGGATCATGCTGCTTACTGGCTTTTCCTCATGGTTTGCTTTGCCTGCCTGCCTGCCTGCTTGCTTCCTTCCCTTTTTTTCTTCTTTTCTTTTCTTTTCTTTTCTTTTCTTTTCTTTTCTTTTCTTTTCTTTTCTTTTCTTTTCTTTTCTTTTCTTTTCTTTTCTTTCTTTTTTTGGAGTAGCCCGGGCTGTCCTGGAACTCACTCTTTAGACCAGGCTGGCCTAGAACTCAGAAATCCATCTGCCTCTGTCTCCCAAGTGCTGGGATTAAAGGCATGTGCCACCACTGCCTGGCAAAGGTTGTTTTCTTGATGAGATTTTTACACTTAACTAATAATTTTTTGTTTTTTTGAAATCTTTGTCCAAAAACTGGCTGTTAGAATTCCTTAAACAACATTTTCTTTTTTCCTTTTTCCTTTCTTTTCCCCGCTCCTTTAAAATGAAATTTTATTCATGTGTATATGTGTCTGTGTCTGCCAGTATTAGCAGGGGCCAGAGAAGGCATTGGATCTACTGAAGCTGGAGTTACAGTCAGTTCTGAGCTGACTGACATGGGTGCTGGAATTTGAACTAGCATCCTCCAGAAGAGCAACCAGTGCTCTTAACTGCTGAGACATCTCTCCTGAGACATCCCTTGTTTCAGAGACAGTCTCTCATTCATGTAGCCTAAGTCCAATTTTGTATGTAGCCAGTGATGACTTTGAACTCTTTTTTTTTTTTTTTTGGTTTTTCGAGACAGGGTTTCTCTGTGTAGCCCTGGCTGTCCTGGAACTCACTCTGTAGACCAGGCTGGCCTCGAACTCAGAAATCCGCCTGCCTCTGCCTCCTGAGTGCTAGGATTAAAGGTGTGCGCCATCTTGCCCGGCATGACTTTGAACTCTTGATCTTCATGTCCGAGCTCTTCAAATGTTGGCACATACACTTAATAACCTTTTCTTGGCTTTTTAAAAACTTTATTTTGTGTGTGTTTACATTTGTTTGCATGTGTGCCATGTCTTGAACAAAGAAAACCGAGGGCAACTTGTGGTAGTTGGTTTTCTTCTTCCATCTTTACGTGGAGTTTGGGAGTCAAATTCAGCTCACTAGACTTGTGTGGTGGCAGCTAGTTCTACCTTTTTAAAAGTTGGGTAGGTTATAGTGGTAGGGTATTGTGGTGCAGTCTTTAATCCCAGTACTTGGGAGGCAGAGACAGGCAGATCTCTAGAGTTTGAGGCTAGCCTTTGTTTGTTTGTTTTTTGTTTTTCAAGACAGGGTTTCTCTGTGTAGCCCTGGCTGTCCTGGAACTCACTCTTTAGACCAGGCTGGCCTTGAACTCAGAAATCCACCTGCCTTTGTCTCCCAAGTGCTGGGATTAAAGGTGTGCACCACCACACGGGGTCAGCCTTGTTTACAAAGTAAGTTCCAGGATAAACCAGTGCTACATAGTGAGACCCTGTCTTGAAAAACAAAACAAAGCCAACCCTTTATTAGGAAGCTGAGAGTTCAGGCCTGTAGGCTATATAGCAACATTGGCTGAAGAACATTATCACCAACTGCCCTACATCTTCCCCTCCCCCATAAAAACAAAAACTTGACTCTCATAAGCTAAGAGAATGAATGTTAAATTTTTTTTCTTTAGGCAAAAGGTGGTATTTTTTTTTTCTTCTCATTAAACATAATTTTGCGATGCAGCCTGGTCTGGTCCAGGCTAGCCCTGAACTTTGAAACCTTGTGTTTTAGCCTACCAAGGGTTGGTTGTTTCAGAAGTACTTCTCTTCTTGGAGGTTTTCTAACTTGTATTTCATAGAAACCTTTCCTTTCAAAAATTGAGAAAGCCTAGTAAAAGGACATGATGTAAATATATTTCATTCCATGATTTAAAACATTTTAACTTTAAATGTAAAGTTTTGTGACTTAATTCTGTGTGATATCAAGTCAAGGATTTTGTGCCTAACCTTTCAAGAAAAGGATGAAAAGTTTTCCGAACAGCTTCTGATTTTTGTTTTTTCTTTCTCTACACTTAGAATACATGGCACAAATATTGAAGAAGAGTCTAGTTTAGTGGTTATATTGAAATTGAAGGTATTATAATTGATTAGAATGTGCTTCTTTGGTATGTGTTCAGTCTACCCACTAATTTGTGGCATTGATGTTCATCTCTAATAAAATGAAGCTGACTCATTTTTTTCTTCCTTGGCTTTGTTTTGTTTTTGAGAGGTTGTCTCTGGCTGACCTGCTAGCCTGCAACTAGCAATATAGTCTAGGTTTCTTCAAACTCAGAGATCTGCCTGCCTCTGCCTCAGGAGTTCTGGGATTAAGGTGTACACCTTTAATCCCAGCACTTGGGAGGCAGAGGCAGGTGGATTTCTGAGTTTGAGGCCAGCCTGGTCTACAAAGTGAGTTCCAGGACAGCTAGGGCTATACAGAGAAACCCTGTCTCGAAAAACCATTAAAAAAAAAAAAACAAAAAAACCCCCACCTTGTTGTAGAAGCTGTGTGTTACAGTATGTACCACAGTACACCCCTCTGTCTACACATTTGCTTGCGAATGTTTATTACAATGAGTCATTGGTCTGGTTCAAAGTCTCTGGCTTCTGTGACACCATCAATATTGGATGCTCATCAGTGGTTGTCCTGTTGATGCCCTGTGTCATGGAGATCCTGCAGCTTTGGACTAGCAAGACCAGCACTTTCACATGCTCCAACAGTTCACAGATGAAGTAGATTTTGGGGTGGGCCAATTCAAAGCCCTGGATGTGGGCTTGGGTGGTAGGTAGCTGAGCTAGTCAGCTGAGGGTGGGGTGGGGGAGGGATGCACGGTCAGCTCTCCCACTTGCATCCTCTTGGGCTGCCTCACTCATGCCTCCAGAGCCAGCAGTGTGCTGCCCAGTTGAAGCATTGGGCCCACTCTCCCCTCTCCCAAGTGCTGCAGTGGGTGAGAGGCTAGGGCAATCCAAGGACTCTCACTGTCAGGGCTGGCACATCTCTGTTTTCCTTATCAGGGCCAGATCCACTGTGTTGCCCCAGTGAGGGGCAGGGCTAACTCTCCCAGCTATAGTAGGTAGCAAGAAGGATGAGGGCATCACCTATAAACCCACCTCTCATGCTCTGCCACTCACCAGCTGCAGGACTTGGGGTCCTGTACCTTGCCTGGGCAGCACAGCAGTGGTAGTGCTGGTGGAGGGGGTGCAGGTGAGTCTGCCCTACCATTCATGCGTTCTGAAGTGGTATGGGCATAGGGGTAATGCTACTTCCAGACCCCTGCCTCCACCACCACCCTCTCACCACCTGAGGCAGTCGGGTGAGCTGGCCCAGAGAGCATGAGCTGTCTGTCTGCTGAACTGTCCAGTTTGTAGTGTTAGACCTTTAATTTTGTAAGATCCTTTTTTTGGAGTTATGTAACATTGCTATTCTTCAGCAAAAGAATCTCCAGGTTAGGGACTGTTGCAAGTTTATCTTTGTTCTTTTACTTTTTTGTTTCCTGTGTGGTGGGAACAAATTCTAGCAGAAAATAGGGGAATGTGATACTTGGTGATAATGTAGGGCAACTAATAGTCTATTCTGAGTAGATCTTTTTTTGTTTTGGACCTGACCTTATTTGGTTATATACTAAAGTTGTTGTTTTTTGTTTGTTTGTTTGTTTGTTTTTTAGAGACAGGGTTTCTCTGTGTAGCCCTGGCTGTCCTGGAACTCACTGTAGACCAGGCTGGCCTTGAACTCAGAAATCTGCCTGCCTCTGCCTCCTGGGTGCTGGGATTAAAGGTGTGCACCACCACGCCCGGCAAAGTTTTCTATTATGTATGTCTGTCTTTTTTTTTTTAGACAGTGTTTCTAGACCAGACTGGCTTTGAAATCAGAGATCCCACCTGCCTTTGCCTACCAAGTGCTTGAGTAAAGGTGTGTGTAACTACCTACCACCGGCTGGAACAGATCATTTTCTGTAGAGGCTTTTCCCAGTTTCTTTGTGATTGGATCTTTTGTGTGGGGACACAATCTTTCCCACTAATCTCTTGCCCCCACACACTGTAGTCACCTTGCTCAGCGGTTCTCTCCTGGGCCAATTTTGTCTGTGGTGGTGGTGGTGTTGCTGCTGCTGCTGTTTGGTTGGAGTGGGCTATTACTATGGAGAAGCCTTGTGCTGTTTATTAGCCGTTTGCCTTACTCTGACTGCCATCTGATCTGAGCAGGAGACTTGTAGGGACTAAGGAGCAGAAGGATAAAACATGATAGTGGTGACTACTTGAAATTCATAACCATTTGATACTGTTAGCTAGCTGATGATTTTTTTCCGAAGAATCTCTACTGGTTATGGAAATAGAGTCATTTCAAGCTGTATGAGAGGCTTTCTTCAAGGATATTTCACTAGGAGCTATTTATGTGGTAAAAGATTATTTGTTAGGTCTCTTTCTTTTATGTGGTAGTGAGGGGGGGGAGCAGGGCCGTGGCTCTATGGTAGACTAGTCTGTATACTCCTGAGTTAATGTCCCAGGCCCTCCCTTGTTTTGGAATAGGGTCTTACTGAGTTTCCCAGGTTGGCCTTGAACTCTTGATCCTTCTTTCTCAGTCTTCTGGTATAGCTAGAATTTCAAACTTGGGCCATCAAGCCTTGCTAAGTCCCTATTTCTTAGGTAGTTAAGAGAAGCAAGGTTTCTCTGTGTAGCCCTGGCTGGCCTGGAACTTGTCTGGCCTCAAACTCTTGAGATCCGATTGCTTCTGCCTCCTGAGTTGTTGGGATTAAAGAGGACCTCCACCAGGATGTCAGCATTGCATTTTGTATTTAGCTCCTAATTCAATTTGTATTTGCCTTAAAACATTTTAAAGCTGGGCAGTGGTGGCGTTATACAGAGAAACCCTGTCTCAAAAAACCAAACCAAACCAAACCAGAAAAAAAACATTTTTTAAAGGGACCCCCCCCCCCCTCGAGACAGGGTTTCTCTGTGTAGCCCTGACTGTCCTGGAACTCACTCTGTAGACCAGGCTGGCCTCGAACTCAGAAATCCACCTGCCTCTGAAAGGGGATT
>NC_034592.1:76099498-76101539 GCF_900095145.1 Mus pahari
CCAGGCATGGTGACACATACCCTTAATCCCAGTATTTGGGATACCAAGGCAGGTGGCTCTATGAATTCTAGCCCAGCCTAGTCTCCATAGCAAGTTACAGACCAGCCAGAGTTCATTCCTGTAATAGCTTTATGCTATGAGTTCATATTTTATTAATGATACCTTCATTTAAGTAAATTTTTAAGTGTTTTGAGGACCAAATCACCCTGTTTATTGTATTTTTGTATCTTTGTAGGAGCCCTGGTCATGCAGGTGGTTATTGCGTTACATTTATATGTTATCTTTTAGAACAGGCTTTCAGGCATCAAAGGCAGGCTAAGGCCATGAAGTCAGGGTCCTCTCACCTTTTCCCCTTCCCATCACTGGGATTATAGATATGAGTTATGACCTGTGGCCTCCCTTCAAGTTTTTGCTTGTTTGTTTTGTTTTGTTTGACAGAAAATTTTCTTGTGTAGCCCTGGGTGTCCTGCAGCTCCCTCTGTAGACAGATTTGTCTGCTCTGCCTCTCTGCCTCCTGAGTTATTGGGGTTAAAGGTGAGTACCACCACCGCCCACCCTTAATGTTTTTTATAACTTTACTTATCTATCTATCTATCTATCTATCTATCTATCTATCTATCTATCTATGTATGTATCTATCTATGCATACATGACTGATAAAAATAATATTGTATCCTGATAGGAAACTTAATGAACCATTATTTTGCAAAGTTTTGCGAGGCATATGGGACTTGTTTTCATTTTTTGTTAAGTAACTTATTTAAAATTGCTTATTTTTTCTTCTCCTTTTTTTTTTTTTCTTTTGAGACAGGGTTTCTCTGTGAAGTTCCTATTGTTCTGGCCTCAGCCTCCTGAGTACTAGGAGTAAAGGCGTGTGGCCTGCTTTATTATTTTTTTTTTCCTCTTAAAAATGCTAATGGGCTTGAGTGGAACACAGTAATGTAGGTTGACTGTCACTTGAGACTTTAAATAAAGGGTGCCCGATGAGTGGCTGTGTGCCCAGTTGCTGGAGTCTATCTGGTGTGGACTCAGTAATTTCATGAATTTTCTGTAATGGGAATATAGCACAGTGTTGTTTTTCTTTTTGAGAAATGTTAATGAGGCAAAGAAGAGAGCTATGAATAAGACACTTTAGCATTTCTAATTTGATTGTTTTTATTTCTTTAATCATTTGGATTTTAGTAAGTGGACAGACTATACCAGAGAAATGTGGAAATTCTTTTTTTTTTTTTTTTTTTTTAAAGACTCACTATGTTGTTTTAACTGTCCTAGAATTCACTGTGTAAAACAGGCTGGCCTTGAACTCTTATGAATTGGCATGGGTCACTATATCCCAGCTATGAAAATTCCTTTTTTGTTTTGTTTTGTTTCATTTGTTTTTGAGACAGTTTCTCTGTGTAAAAGAGCCCTGGCTGTCCTGGATTCTCTTTGTAGAACAGCCTGACCTAGAACTCACCTGCCCCTGCCTCCTGCTAGGATTAAAGGTGTGTGCCACCAAGACCTTTCAATTTTAATGAGCAGGAATTAAACAAATGAATTTGTATACAGTAAGGTATAGTTTTGTAGTGTAGGAAAAGCTATAAGATATTTGCTGTTGAATGAAAGTGTGATTATAAATATGTGTATAGTGCTAGAGCAGATTTATAAGTGGTCTGTTTTATTTTTTTCCTTATGTCTGGGGTAGCATGTGCATAGTATTGAACTGAATGATATGCATAAAAGAAGCTCTACAGTCCCTACTGTTTACTCAGTTCAGGGTAGATAGATAGAGTCAACGTTTTCTCAGTACTCCAGTATCTGGTAGAATGATACTTTATCTTTGAAACAGTTCAGTGTTAAGGACTAGGAAGAGGAAGAAAGCATTGAGATTCTCTGACTTTAAGGTACTGTCTTCTGAAGACAGAAAACATTAAAGCTTCAAGCAACTTTGAGAATAATGTGAGCAACTTTTTTTTTTTTTTTTTTTTTTTTGGTTTTTCGAGACAGGGTTTCTCTGTGTAGCCCTGGCTGTCCTGAAACTCACTTTGTAGACCAGGCTGGC
>NC_034592.1:76102024-76117884 GCF_900095145.1 Mus pahari
TGTAGACCAGGCTGGCCTCGAACTCAGAAATCTGCCTGCCTCTGCCTCCCGAGTGCTGGGATTAAAGGCGAGCGCCACTATTGCCCGGCTGAATCTCCTTTTTGTTTCTAGATTGTGTGCTATTAAACTGATATAGCAAAACTGTCCTCTAAGCTTGTCTTCACTTTCAAGTTTCTGAGAATTCATGAGAATATATTTATTTTCTTGTTTTTATTGTATGCTATTTCTTTTTAATAGCTTCTGGATACATTTTCAAGGGCAATTAAAAAAAAAAACAGCTTACAGACCTCTTTACTAAATTAATTTGAGTTATAGATGGAGTTGGAAAACTAGAAACAGAGTCTGTGACCAGCTACAGCAGAGTTTAGGTGAGTTAATGGCCCTAACTGGATTCTGAACTGCTTTCTTGATGCCTAATTCTTACCATTTTCTCACCTTTTAGATTGTTGTTTTACTTTATAAGATAAAGGTGTTTTGTTTTGTTTTCAGCATATCTTACTAACATTTATATTTAGACTCTAAAGTTATTACTATTTGAGATCAGTGATAGGCTTTTAGGGACACAAGGACATTTTTTGAGCTTTTCAAGATATTTTTCTAGCTTTCATGTCTTTGCAGCTTTGATATTAAAGATCATTGCTTTGAAATCAGGTGCTATTTTAAATTATTATTGTAATTTTGAGACAGGATCTCATTGTGTAGCCTTGGCTGGCCTGAAGCTCATAAAGATTCACCTGCCTCTGCTTCCCAAGTGTGTCATCACATCTTGCTGCTATTTAAAAAAAAAAACTTAATGTTCATTTATCTGGTGTAATTTCTGTGCAATAAGAGACATCTGTAGAAAAACCTTAGTGTTCCAGGAAGCTTACAAATTAGCAAACTGTTTTCTGTAGAATTCTGACCACTTTTTTTTTCTTTTTTTTCTTTTTTAAAGATTTATTTATTTATTATATGTAAGTACACTGTAGTTGTCTTCAGACACTCCAGAAGAGTGCATCAGATCTCGTTACGGATGGTTGTGAGCCACCATGTGGTTGCTGGGATTTGAACTCAGGACCTTTGGAAGAACAGTCGGGTGCTCTTACCCACTGAGCCATCTCACCAGCCCCCCACTTTATTTTTCTGAGCAGGTTAATAAATGTTCTATTTTCTTTTTTGTCTCTTGTTTTGGTTTTCGTTTTTTCCAGACAGTTTCTCTATGTAACAGAACCCTGGCTGTCTCAGACTCAATTTGTTGACTAGGCTGTCCTTCTGCTTCTGCCTCCTGAGTGGTGGAATTAAAGGTGTGTGCTACCGTGCCTGGCTGGCCTGTTTTCTTTTTAGAAAATAAAACACATACACACACGCACATACACACACACACACACACACACACACACACAGGTGTTTTGCACCTCACACATACCTGATGTCTTCAGAGGCTAGAAGAGGGTGTTGGATCTTCTAGAAACTAGAGTTATAGACTATTGTCTGTTGATACGTGGATGCTGGAAATTAAACCTGGGTCCTCTGGAAGAGCAGCCAGTGCTTTTTTAGCTGCTGAGCCATTTTTTCCACCCTAGAGCTATGGCTCAGTGTTGAATGTTTGATGTTCTTGCAGGGACCCAAATTCAATTCCTTGCACCCACAAGGTGGTTTAGATCTCAATAACTTCAGTTCTAGGGAGTCCTATGCTTCCTTTTGACTTCTGCAGACACCAGAGGTCTGCAGACAAGACACCTGTTGTGGCCATACATGCATGTAGGCAAGATACTCATATAAATTAAATAAATATAAATATATATATAATAAATATATATAAATATATATAATAAATAAATGAGTGAATGGTCTGGGGCTGTAACGCTGATAGAATATGTGCCTATCTATAGGTTCAATTCCCAGTATGACAAAAACTATAATAAGAACCTAAAAAGGGGAATTTTCTGGGAGCTAAATGGCATTGTACATTGGTCGAGAGTGGCACAAATCTCAAATACTGGGATGATGTACGCACCGCCAGTATCTGACAGGCTGAAATGTTTCTAAAATCATGTAAAGAAGCTAACGTTTCTTGAAGTTGTTTATAGTTGAATAGTTGAAACTATTGTTTATTTTTTGAGTCAGAGTTTCTCTGCAGCTCTGGCTGTCCTGAACTCATTTTGTAGACTAGGATGGCCTCTAAGTCAGACATCTGCCTGCCTCTCTGCCTCTGCCTCTCAGAGTGCTGGAATTAAAGGTGTGTGTCACCACCATTTCGCTGAACTTTAAACTCTTATAATGCCAACACTTACATAACGTAAACACTGTGTGAAAGGAAATCGAAACACAAATTGTTGAAATGTCATTTTCATTTAATTTTTTGGAGGGAGATTTGAGGGAATTAGGTTAGGGTCTTGTAATATAGCCTAGGTCAGCCTCAAGCTGAAAATAATTCTAAATCAGCCTTTTAGTGCTGTGTGATACCATACCTGTTTGTTTTATGAACAGAGGAAAAGGATTTGAGTCTTAAAAATCTGAGTCTTTCAAGTAGAGCTAATGATCATTTTCAGTATTTATTCAGAATTGTATGCTGCGTGGTAGTACTTCGTAAAAGCAGTATACTAAAGAAAAGTAGATCAGTATCCTGAATTTTGAGATCCGAGAACATCAAAAAATGCTTTCACAAAAGAAAAAAGCCTGCTGGATCCACCCCCAGGAATCCTAGTGAGTCTCCATGGTAACAACCTCCTTGCTTACAACTTGTCGCTGTATAGTTGTCACTGGGGTTCAAAGAAAAGCCAGTATCAAGAACTGTGTGGCATTAACTAATGATAAAATGCTGTTGCACATTTGCAATGTACTAGAAATAGAAAAGAAAGTTTAAGGTTTTAATTTCTTTGTTCTGTTAACTAGAAGCTTTAAAAAAAGCTGCCTAATTATGGTAAGGTGCATCCGTGGGAAGTGGGTGGGTGACAGAGGAGGTTAGAAATCTTAAGAGAATTTTCTTTTCTTTCAGTTTGCAACTGAGGAGAATGAAATGCTGTACTTAAGTTCATATAGAGGCAGAGGCAGGATTTTAGCTCAGGCCTTTAACATTCCCTTCTCTCTGTTCTGTGCTTTCTGTAAGTAATAGAAATTATATTTCTGTTCCTTATTTTAAGCATGTACCTGTAGACACACATGCATGATGGTTGTCAGTGTGGAGGTCAGAGGACAACTTGTGGAGAGTTAATTCTTTCCTTCATCCATGTGGGTTCTGTGTTAGGTTGCCAGACTTACTTGCAAGGTCCTTCATCCACTGGGCCATCTTGTTGGGCTTACTGATGGAGCTCTAAGAGAAGTCACTTTTTTGTGGATTTTCCATTTAAAGCTAGATGCTTGTTTTGTTTTTTTTGTTTTCTCTCAGTAGATAAAAGTAATTCTCTTTCTCTTTTAAAATTAGGGTAGTTTATCTCTACTTTAGTCATGCTTGTCAGTCATGAGAAGACAGGTAATTCTGTAAAGGAATTATGTCATGCCTAAACTCTAGAACTTTGAAAAGATAATACCATATTTGGAATAAGCCAGTCCTTTAATGAGTAAGAAGGAATATGTGATAATAAATGTTATATTAAGCTTAATGTACTTTTTAAAAAGTAGTTAATAAGATGACTGTGAGCTAAAGAGCTCTACTCCCTAAAAAAAGCCTTCAGTATTTTGTTTCGTTTTGTTAATTTTGAGTCAGTTTGATGTTTAGTCTGTCTTTAAACTTAACTATGTAGTAGATGTGGGCCTTAATTCCTTTTCCTGCTGTCCTATCCTCTAAAATTATAGGCTTATGTTAATCTTTTCTGACTTCCTCCCACTCCCACCTCATCTTTCTCCCAATGTATGGCTCTTTAGTCTGGAATTCCCTGTGTAGACCTACCTGCCTCTGCTTCCTGAGTGCTAGGACTCAGGCATTTGCCACCACACTTGGATTTGAAATATATTTAAAGCAGAGTCAGAAACTGATCAGGCAAGTTGTTCTGTGTTTTTATAGTCTGCTTAGGTGTTTTCATCTTTGTTTAAAGATGGGTACATTTAGACGGGATATGCTGTTATATGCCTGAAATTCTAGTGTATGGCAGGAGGATAAGGAAGTTTAAGGCCAGCCTGACATATGTGAAACCCCCTAAGGAATACAAAAATTAAACTAAAGTAGGTACACTTGTTTATTTTAAAAAAAGAAAAGGTTAGAGGACAATTTAAATCAGGTAATTATTACTTAGAATTGTTGACTGAGGTAGGGTCTTTAGGTCCAGTGTTGATTGTCATATCATTCATTATGCAAGTCATCTAAGACCTGGGTGGATCAGTGAGTGTTTCAGCTTTAATTCATGCTTGTTTAAAGCTTCTTGGAAAGGAACATTAGGTAAACATTTCAAAGTTATTTATGTCTTTTACCTTAAACAAACACAGACATGTGTTTATTTTTTTTTGTTACTGAAAACCAAAGTGAAAATGCAGTTGGCAGCCTTGCTGTCGTTGTCAATAGAATAGAGAGCACTGTAATTAAAATGTAGCAAGGCTAGGAGTGTATCCAGTGGTTATAACGTTTATCTAGCATAGAGAGGTCCCTGGTTGGACTACTAGTACTATAAAAAAGAAAAGGTGATTATTAATCAAGAATCTTATTTATGTAGCCCAGGCTAGCCTAGCCTCTAAATTTAGGATGCTCCTATCTTTGTCTCTTGAGTACTGACTGGAGTTATAGGTGTGTGTCAACAAACCTAGCTCTGACGTTTTATGGATCTCTTTGATCCAGATTGTCATCTAACTTTATCTCACTGGGACAGTCACAATGCAGTTCAGATTAACCTCAGACTTTGAAGAGCCTCCTGCTTCTGTGGATGCATTCTCAGGTTTGACTTGTTGTTATTGTTTTTGTTTTTTGAGATAGGGTGTCTTATAACCTAAGCTTTATGCTTGCTGTGTAACTGGGGCAGACCTTGAACTCCTGAGTCCCATGTTTTCCTCTCCCAAGTGCTGAGATCATAAGTAAGTGCCACCACTCTTGGCGTTGTAAATTTTTAAGATTTTGGAAGTTGATGAGCACAGCACCAGTTTTGTGCTCAAGGTGATTGATACTTTGTTAGAAGCAGTTGTGAATCTTTTTTTTTTTTTTTTTTAATAAAGATTTATTTATTGTGTATACAGCAATCTCCTGCACGTATGCCTGAAGACCAGAAGAAGGCGCCAGATGTTATTAAAGATGTTTATGAGCCATCATGTGGTTGCTGGGATTTGAACTCAGGACCTCTGGAAGAGCAGTCAGTGCTCTTAACTGCTGAGCCATCTCTCCAGTCCCAAGCAGTTGTGAATCTTAAAACCTAGTCTTCTCCTAAAGAGTTCCTTTCCATAACTCTAAAATATCATTAGTCTTATTTGACCAATGAATTTTCTTTTGGATACAAGATTTCCCCAGTAAGCTGAATTGGAACTATCTACCTCTTTATTTGTGTGGATTTGTAAGTGTAAGTGTATGAGTGCCAGTGGAGACAGAGGACAACTTGAAAGAGTCCTTCCACTGTGTTGTAACTTGGGATCTTATTCAGGCCATTGGGCTTTGTGACAGGGCCTTCTTTTTTTCTTCCCCTTTACCTGCCAAGCCTTACCAGCCCTGTCTTTGTTTTGCTATTTGAGACAGAGACTTGCTGTGGATTCCAGACTGGTTGGGAACACTTAGTAACTTAGACTAGCCTCTTAATTTGTTATCTTCCTGTCTGTCATCTGAATGGATGCTGGGATTATAGATGATTACAGGTATGTGCTCTCATACCTGCCTCTCTTTCAGTTCCTTTTGGGTAGGTGGGTGGATTAGGTATTGTGACTTTATTGATTACTTAGTGAACTAGGGTGTGTTATTTCTTAGCTCTATCTTTGTAGTCCAAGTAGTTCTCCAGTGGTGGTAGGAGGTACTGGGGATTGAACCCTTGGCCTCATGTATGTTAGGCAAGTGCTCTCCTATTGGGCTTCAGCCCCAGCTGTTCTTTGTTCTTTTTTCCTTTTTCCTCCTCTAACTTCTTCCTCTTCCTTTTCTTAGATTTATTTATTTAATGTGTATGAATGTTTGTTTTGTTTATATGTAAGTCTGTGTGCTATGTGTGTGCAGCACCTGTGGATGCCAGAAGAGGGCATTGGACTCCCTGGAATTGGAGTTTATTGGGATCACAGAGGTTGTTAGTCAGTACTGGGAATTGAACCTCTATCCTCTGAAAGAGCAGCCAGTGCTCTTAACTGCAGGTCATCTCTCCTGTCCTAACCAGTTGTTCTTAAAGATTGATCCTCCTAACTCCACACATCTGTTCTTATTCTCTAGCTCTGGAGCTGCCTATCTCTCATCTTCCCTTTGGGAATTTACTGTATACTTTTGTGTTCTATTACCAGGGTCAGCTGATACTGTGTTTGAATTCTAAATAGCCATGCGCTATGAGCTTCTAGAAAGAAAACACTATTTTCTTTACCATATAATCAGCCACATTTGCTATATTGTCTGGTCTTTGTCTATGCCTTCTTTTGATTGGGAGCACACTGAAGAGTATCCTAAAGGGTATCTTGATACCTCCTCCTTAGAAGCCTTGACTTGAAACCTCCATTTACAGGTTGATTCACAGTGGGAGAGAGCCACATTTGAAATTTATTTCTCTGATAATGTGACTTTTCTTATCTTTCATTTCTGTGCTGCCTTTTATATTTTTTGTACCTCTTGCTTGAGCTTGCACCTTCTGCATAGTTGGCTATTATGTAAAAGTTAGAAGATTTTAAAGTTCTCAGAATAATGTCGCCCACATCGCACATATGTCATATTTTGAATTTACTAGCTAAGCCTCCAGATATGTGCTTTATATATGTTCAGCATACTGACTTGGGTTGCTATGAGAACCCAAAAACATTAAAACTTAAATAAATCACTTTTGTTTTAGACAAAGGCTGGTTTTGTGTGTGTGTGTGTGTGTGTGTGTGTGTGGTGTCTGGTTGTCTGCTGTGTGTGTCTGGTCTATCCATCGTCCTGTTTGTCCCTGTGTCGTTATGTGCCATGTCCATCCATGCCTCCATCCTTTTACCCCCAGGTTCTCAGTATATGGTTCTAGTTGGCCTTAAACTCACTTATGTGAGACCAAACTGGCCTCTTACAGAGAGCCATCTGCTTCTCCCTTCTGAATGCTGAGATTGAAGGCATATGCCACCATAACCAGCTTTGGTTTTGATTTGGTTTGATTTTGACAGTATCTGTTTCCTCTGTTATGTAGCTCTGGCTGTCCTGGAATTTGCTGTCTAGACCAGACTGGCCTCAAGTTCACAGAGCTCTATATGTCTCTGCTTCCTTAGTGCTGGTAATAAAGGCCTGTGCCACTATGCCAGGACTTGTTTTTGGTTTTAAGTACACCCCCCTCCCCCCCCCCCCAACATAGGCTCTCAAAGAGCCCAGGTTGACCTCAAATTCAGTGTCTAGACAAGGCTGGCTTTGAACTGATTTTCTTGCCACCACTTCTCAAGTGCTGAGATAAGGTATGTATATGCACAGCTAATAGTTTTCACTAATTGAGGTATAGAACACTTTTTTGTATTCATAGCTTGCTTTCCTTACTCATAATTCCTTTCTTTTGCTTTTTTTTATCAGTTTCTTTGATTTTTGTTTTAACCCTCCTCCTGTATTGTATTGCGTGACTTATTTATCTTGAGACAAAGTTTTATTGTACAGTAGCCTATGCTAGCCTTTAACTCAGAGCAATCCTTTTTGTCTTCTGAGAGACAGGTATGGGTCACTATTCCCATTTTCCTTTTTTTGCTTCATGGCAAGAGTAGAATAGACAGGGGTGGCCTTAAGCTTGCAGCTGCCCTGCCTTTACCACCAGTCTAGTCTATTGGGATTGTAGGTTTGCCCATCTTGCCCAAGCTCCTGACATCCCTCCCCCATTAGCATGTTATGTAAGTAATTTTGTGCATAATATAAGGGAGCTTTTGAAAAATTTGAAATATCTATTAGTAGTAAGTCTGTGGGCCTTCAGCATAGAACTCTAATATGGTCTTATCTTTTTTTTCACTGAGGAAATAGGTCCAGAGAGAAGAATGACTTGCTAAGTCAATGTGCTATAGAGGCTTATGGACATTTTTTATTTTGAGATTATATTTTAATTATCCTTGCTGTATGTAATTATGGACTTTTGTGTTTAATTGCTTACACATAGTAAAGTATGTAGTGATTAAAGCTGTTACATAAAATGCAGCACATCCACCATAAGTTACTGTAAGCCACCAAAACTGTTAAAACAAGGCTGTTCTGATTCTTTTTATTTTTATTTTTTCAAGACAGGGTTTCTCTGTATAGCCCTGGCTGTCCTGGAACTCACTTTGTAGACCAGGCTAGCCTCGAACTCAGAAATCCGCTTGCCTCTGCCTCCCAAGTGAGCTGTTTTGATTCTTAAAGATGAAATACACAAGACACTACACATCATTAAGAGATCTCAGTGACTGGAGCACCTGGCATGTCTGTTCTATGGTATATGAATGTTCTTTTAAACAACTGCTACAGGGTTTGTTTGTTTGTTTGTTTTTGGTATATCAAGTAGCAAGGACAAGACTTTGCACTGGAAGAATATGTAGTGGGATTAGGAATTCAAGTTTGCTGTTGTTTCATTATCAATGAAAAAGAAAAGTTTAAAATTCTAAAAACTTAATTTGCAAATAAAAATGTTGAGCTATTATGGGTTGTTTTTTGCTTTTTTTTGTTTTTGTTTTTTGTTTGTTTGTTTTTTCAAGACAGATTTCTCTGTATAGCCCTGGGTGTCCTGGGACTCACTCTGTAGACCAGGCTGGCCTCAAACTTGGAGATCTGCCTACCTCTGCCTCCCAAGTGCTGGGATTAAAGGCGTGCACCACCACTGCTGCCTGGCTGAGCTATTCTGTCTAAATTTGACATTTTCTTTGTAAATTTTAGGGAGGGGAAGTTAGGCACGGAAGGAACACTACTTAGGATTTCTATGATAGCCTCCTCATGCATTTACCTGTGTTGAGAAGCTAATACTCTTGCTCAGCAGTTCCTTTGCTGGCAGAAGGACATAGTGGTGCTCCTCCAAGGACTATTAAGTCATCAGTATTTCTAGTCCTACTGGTGTGACTCCAGGTTGGCCTCCTAACTTGGTACAGCAGTGGAACTCCAGATCCTCCTACTTCTACCTCAAGTTTTTCTTATTTTGTTTTTTGCTTTGTTTGTTTAAAATAGTGGCTTGAAACTTACTCAAAAGACTAATTAGTAATCTTGGAAGTGGAAGAATATTTTCCTGAATGTGGTAGGTGAGAAATGTTTGAGAGAATGCTGAATTACTGTCTTTGTGTGTGTGTGTGTGTGTGTGTGTGTGTGTGTGTGTGTGTGTGTGTAGGGACTGCTGAGTACCAGGATTACAACATGCCCAGTTTCATTTTTATTTCCTTAGAATGTTTTTCTCTAAAGTAGGCAAGTAGGCAAGTAGGCAGGAACTGTAAGTAATATGATATTAATCTCATAAAACTGCATAAAACAGTTTTATGAGTAATTTTATGAGTAAAATTTTATGAATTTTATGAGTAAATTCAACCTAAGGTTGAAATTACAGACCCCCAAGATAAACAAACAAACAAACAAATCCAGGAACAGAGAAACTTAAGTCTATTCCAAATCTTCATTTCCTCGTGTTGAAGACACTGTAGGTGAACTTAGTGAAAGTGGGTGAGCTCCATGGAATAAACTCTTAAGTCTGCCTTTGCTCTCTCTTCTCTCTCTCTTTTTTAAATTTTATTTATTTTATGTATGAGTGCTCTATCAGCATGTACACCTGCATGCCAGAAGAAGGTACCAGATCCCATTACAGATGGTTGTGAGCCACCATGTAGTTGCTTTGAATTCAACTCAGAATATTTGAAAGAGCAGCCAGTACTTTTAACCACTGAGCCATCTCTAGCCACTGCAAATTTTTTGTTGTTGTTGTTGTGTTGTTTTGAGACAAGGCTTCTCTGTGATGCCCTGGCTGTCCTGGAATTCACTCTGTAGACCAGGTTGGACTCAGACTCACAGAGATTCATCTGCCTCTGGCTCTCTGCCTCCTGAGTGCCGGCCGGCCACTGCCCAGCGGCTCTCTTCTTTTTTTTAAAGATTTATTTATTTATTATATGCAAGTACAGAAGAGGGAGTGTCAGATCTCATTACAGATGGTTGTCAGCCACCATGTAGTTGCTGGGATTTGAACTCAGGACCTTCGGAAGAGCAGTCAGTGCTCTTAACCACTGAGCCATCTCTCCAGCCCCTGGCTCTCTTCTTTTAATATGGGTAGCATTGTTCCTCCTGCTTTGGCTCTAGGCAAATATTGTCAGCCATTACTATCTTGAATATTGATCTTATCCTGGAGCTATACAGGAAGTGCTAGAGGTCTTCAGTGTTGGTATAGTTTCAGTTTGTATTATAGCATCTTCTATATAAAACAGCACACTCTTAATACCTGCTGCATTTCCTATCTTTAAAGAATTTACTGCCTGGCAGTGGTGGCGCATGCCTTTAATCCCAGCATTTAGGAGGCAGAGACAGGCGGATTTCTGAGTTCCAGGCCAGCCTGGTCTACAGAGTTCCAGGACAGCCAGGGCTACACAGAGAAACCCTGTCTTGAAAAATAAAACAACAACAGCAACACAACAACAACAACAAAGTGTACTGTAGTCAGAAATTGAGTATTCTTGTATTTCACAGTGAGGTGAATCTTACTTAATTGCTTTGTACAACAATTTTGGAAACAGATACTGGGCTTGATTATATAAGCCAGCGTCCTGTGAGAAGTATATTTAAGTAATTTGTATGGACCAGAACAAAAATATCAGTCCATCCCCAACAATTTGAGAGTTAGGGTGACCTAAGAGTAGTGAAGGTAAGATTGTTACTTAAATGTGGGAGGTAGCCTGGTTTTGTTCATTACATTTCACAATTTAAATGATAAATTGAGCCTCATAGCTATTGCTGTTCTAGCAAGAATCTGACCTAGTAAAGGTTTTTTTTCAGTTCCTGAGGCTAAGGATCTTAGAATAGCGACTGTAATTATTGGAGCACTCCCTGACTGAGATAGAACCTCTCAAACCTTCCTTTAAGCCTGTGCTGTGCTCTTTGTTTTTATATGGTGTGTGTGAACAGAATGCATGTGTGAGAGATAATTGCCCTTTCACTAATGGCCCCCTTTCAGTAACCATGTATGGGTAAAGCTGCTCAGTTAGTTCTCTGCTCCTCCCTCTGAGTGCAGAGCAGAGAGAGGGTGCTCTGCGGAAGCTGCTGCTCCACTTTGCAGCTTTCTATATTTGTACAGCAACAGCAGGAGCAGCCCACTAGCTAGGCGGTGCAGTTACCCTGTGCACCCACATTGCTTCAGACCTGCTCAGGATTCAGCCAGGGCTTGAAGTTTGTGTTCTTAACGTGCGTCCATCTGTCTGTCTGTGTACATTTCTGTGGAAGACTAAGGTTTTCAAGTAAAAGAGGTGACTTACTTGTCTTTTTTGGTTTGATTTGTTTAGGCTTATCAGTTACAAATGATAGAAGATTGAGAATTTCGGGACTGGGTGGAGAAAAGATCTGTAGTCAGCTAATATTATCTTGAGCAGATGCCAGGCTGGTGGATTTAGTGTCAGGAGGTTTCTGAGCTGCTTTAGAAACATGGCTCACTGAAGAAGTGCTTTGTGATCACAAAGATCAGCTCTGAAGAGTAGGACTTAACACATTTTCTGTTCATGTAAATTTTGAGTATAAAAAAAACTGGGAAACTAGCTCTAAAAGATTTTGTGTGCATCTCTTTGGAGTGTGTACAGTAGGACTATTAATTTGCCTTTTGCTGAGAAGAGCTGTGGAGAATATCTGGCTATTTTTGGTTTCCCAGCAATCTATGCTGTTGTCTGGATTCATAGTACTTTGCACAGTTTTGCCTGACAGGCCTTGTAATGTCTTGTGATATCATACCTATTTAGGGAGTAGAGGGGAAATGATCGATAGCTTTCAGGACCTTTTCCAAGCTGCTAAGGTTGATACTGTTTTAAAAGAATTTTGTTGGCTTGCTCTGAGATGATTTTACTCAGGTGATTCCAGTCTTGATCACTCCATCTAAATACAGAGAAGCAGCTCTTTGTTTCACTGCTTCGTTTTACTCCTTCCCCCACCTCATCCCTGTGAGTCACGGGCTGTAGAGCTGGGGATAGAACTTGTCAGCTGCGTGGGGACAAGACAGTTTGCTGTACATGTTTATAACTATGGCTCTTTCGGAGATGAGAAGACTAAATGAAGATAAACAGCTTTACTGAGGTGACTTCTATCTGCATCTGGGTTGATATAGATGCAGAATTATGTGCTATTCGCTGATGTGTATTGTGTCTGAAGACTTAAGTCTGGTCGAGACTCTGTATACCTCAGAACGTTCTAAAAGAATTGACGGTAACAACATGTTGACTTAATCATTGTCTTGGCAGGTCTTTGTGCTCATCTCATTTCTGCTGTTTTCTCATTGGTATCTGAACTATTAGGTAGGGGCTCTTGTTAAAGATAAAAAATTAGTGACAGCTCTTGGTTGTTGTTTGAGACAGGGTCTCATAACCTAAGTACCCCGGCTGTCATGGAACTCACTATGTAAGGCCTGGCTGGTCTACAACTCACAACTTGTTTTTACAGCTCAGATTCAACAACTGGTTAGCACATTTATTTATGTTACAGATTTTTCTTTATTTTTGTTTTTTTAAGAATTTTTAAAATTTTCCTGCCTTTATTATTGTTCTTGGTGGAGGTGGTGTTATTATTTTTTTGTTTTTGTTTTTGTTTTTCGAGACAGGGTTTCTCTGTATAGCCCTGGCTGTCCTGGAACTCACTTTGTAGACCAGGCTGGCCTCGAACTCAGAAATCCACCTGCCTCTGCCTCCCGAATGCTGGGATTAAAGGTGTGCACCACCATGCCTGGCTTTTGTTTTTTGTTTTTGAGACAAAATTTCTCTGTAGGCCCAACTCGCTCTATAGACTGGGCCGACCTTGAACTTACAGATCTGCCTGCTGCTGCCTCCCAGGTCCTGGGAATTAAAGGCATGTGCCACTATGACCAGTTCCTGCCCTTATTTATGTGTATCCATTTTGAAAGCTTCCACAAACTTATTTGATATAATAAAGGGATAAATAAATTTCAAGGAAGAAGAGATAGCAGGCTGGAGAGAGCTCAGTGATTGATACAGAGAACTGGCTGTTCTCCTAGATGATCTGGGTTCAAATTCCAGGCACCCACATGGCAGCTCACAACCACCTGTAACTCTAATTCCAGAGAATCTGATAACCAGTCATATACATGATGCACATATTTACTTGTAGACAAAACACTCATGAAATTAAAAAGAAATTATTAATATTAATTTTATAGAACTGCACTTAGGCCCAGTGGTTACTATTGAGTAATGAGGAACACTATACCTGTTGGACGTTCACAGACACAGTTGGGGACTGATCTATGGCCAGGCATTGGCTTCCTACCCACTCTCCTCTTCCTCTTTTTAATGAGAAATAGTACCACTAAATTTATTGACCTCACCTTTTATTTCTGATTTTATACTGTTGGGTATTTTGCCTGTATGTATGTCTGAATCACGAGAATGTAGTACCTGGGGAGGCCAGAAGAAGATGTTCAACCCTAGAAACTGGAAATGCATAGATAGTTGTGAGCTGCCATGTGGGTACTGGAAAATGAGCTCAGATCCTCTGGCAGCACAGCCAGTGCTTGTAAGTGTTGAACCATTTCTCCATTCTTAACACTACTGGTTTTTCATATTGATTTTTTTTTTTTTTTTAATCCTGTTAACTTGGCTAAGTGTACAGCAGATCTAAGAGTATTCTGATAGAATCATTAGGGTCTGTTGAGTATAGGATCATATCCCTTACAAATAGAGGTACTTCTTACTTGTATCTTTTCTTTCTACTCATGTAGCCATTTTGAAGAGATATAATCATCTGGCTAAAGATTAAAGCTTTCTGATACTTACTTTCTACTGGTGCCAAATTTCACATCTAGAAGCATAACAGTAATGAGTGCTTATTTGAGTATTTTCTGTGACTTACATGTTATACATTCGAGTCTTGACAAACATATTGTAAAGTACATACTGTTTTTGTAACTACTTTTCATATAAGAAAATACATAAAGATGCTTAACAATTTCACAAAGCTAACTAGGCGTGCTGCTCAGTTGGTAGAGTGCTTAGCTGACATCCAGGAAACCCTGGGATTGCTTAGCACCTCATAAGCTAAGTATGATGTTGAATGCCTATACTTCCAGCACCTTGGTAGAGATAGAAGGGTCAATAGTGCAGTGAGTTAAATAAAGGCCAGCTGGGATACATGAGCCTATATTTCAAAAAGAAAAGAGGCTAGCAAGATGACTCAGTGCGTAAAGGTGCTTGCTACAGAAGCCTGGCACTGGGTTTGATCTCTGGAACCCATGTAAAGGTGGAAAGAGAAAACCAACTCCACAGAGTTGTCATCTACCTGCACACACTTGCATGGCATGCATCTTTTCCTCCAGTGATGATAACCTTTTTTTAAGGAGAAAAATCAGTGTTCACAAAGTTACCTGGCTAGCACCAGAACTGGAAATAGAGAATGCTGTTATTACTTAGAGTTGGTGGTAGGCTATAATAATAATCATCTATGTCCGTAGGCTTGTAGTAAATATATAGGGTGGGTTTTGTTTGTTTGTTTTTGTATGGGGATTGAATTTAGGGTCACATACACACTAGACAAGCTCTTTGCTGTTGAGCTACAATCTATGACACACACGCACATCTTTATTCATTTTTTTCCATTGAGAGATATCCTCAAATTTACTATGTAGTTAAATATGGCCTTTAACACCTGATCCTTCGGCTACATTTTCTCTCTCACGATGGGATTATATGTACCACCATTTTGAGTTTGTGGGTATTGAGGATTAAACTTGGGGCTTCGTATGCGTTAGTTAAGCATCCTATCAGCTGAGCTATATCTTCAGCCCTTTCCTTCTTAATCCCACCCTAACCCCAGTCTTGAGAGGTGATGAAATAGAAGGACAAGCAAGCTTTTGTCAGGTCCAAAACTATGAATTTCAGGATAACAGGGATCTGGGTTTTTTTTTTTTTTTTTCCCAAGACAGGGTTTCTCTGTATAGCCCTGGCTGTCCTGGAACTCACTCTTTAGACCAGACTGGCATCGAACTCAGAAATCCGCCTGCCTCTGCCTCCCGAGTGCTGGGTTTTTTTTGTTTTTGTTTTTGTTTTTTATTTTAACAATAAGAACAAAATCCCAAACAGCCAGATGTGGTTGTGCATGACTGATTTCACCACTTGGGAGGCTGAGCCAGCAAGATCTTGAGTTAGGAGGCCAGTGTGGAGTAAATATCAAGTTTCAGGCCAGTCCGGATTGTGTAGCATAGCCCTGTCTCAGCAAAACAGAACCCATTTTTGTGAAATTTTTTAAGAAGGCATTGGTGTCTTACCTGCATGTATGTCTGTATGAGGATGTCAGATCCCCTGGAACTGGAGTTAGAAGTAGTTATGAGCTGCCATGCAGCTGGTTGGAATTGAGCCTGAGCCCTCTGCAATAGAAGCCAGTGTTCTAGCCTTAGGTCCCCGTACCCCCCCCCCCCCAAGGCAGGGTTTTTCGGGCTGTTCTGGAACTTGCTCTGTACACCAGGCTTGCCTTGAACTCAGATTTGCCTGTCTCTGCCTCCCAAGTGCTAGAATTAAAGGTATGCAAGTATGCCACCATCTCCTGGTGAAATATTTGTAGTTCTGATTAAAGATTGCACTTTCCCTTGGATATATGTAGGGTTTTTTTTTTTGTTGTTGTTGTTGTTGTTGTTGTTGTTGTTGTT
>NC_034592.1:76118644-76120551 GCF_900095145.1 Mus pahari
CCTGGAACTCACTCTGTAGACCAGGCTGGCCTCGAACTCAGAAATCCGCCTGCCTCTGCCTCCCAAGTGCTGGGATTAAAGGCATGCGCCACCACGCCCTGTTTTCTAAAGAACTTGTTTTTGTGAAAATGAAATTACTGACAACTTTAATTTTGTAAAACAGCCAGGATATTTTAAGGGGTGATTTGAAGGAAGTGTTGTAAATCTTATATGTGAGTGTTTACATGAGAGAAGCTTTAGGAACACAGTTGGAAAGAGATGAAACCATGATAACTGAATGTACTGTTCAAAAAGCGGCACTGTAGAAAGATACTTAGAATGTGATCTTCCATTGTTCATCCTTAGAAATGCCCTACTTACCAATTAATGAAAGCAGAGTTATACTTCTTTTCCTTTTTGTTGCTGTTTATTTTTTGACAGGGTCTTTTCTTTTTAGCCTAGCGTGTCTGGGAACTCATTATGTTAGCCCACCCAGACTGGCTCTTAAACTCACAATTTTCCTGCTTAATCTTGCTGAATGCTGAAGATTACAGGTATGAATCACAAGAGGTAGTGGGACATTATAAACAAATACCACAATATAGGTAAGGGAAAGAGGGACTTTATTTATATGGATTTTACTGAAATGGGCCAAAACAGAAAGACTGAATGACGTGTTTCCTGCTTCTCAGCAAAACAGGAGAACCATCCTTAAATGAGACCATATGGAAGCATCCTGCTTGAGTGCCCGTATTTGGGAGGGAGGTGGGAGCAGATGGTACAGGCAGGTTTCTTGGCTGCTTGCTTCGTCAGGGTTTTGGAGATAGTAGAACTTCTGTGGTAGGTTCTGTGGAAGAGTGGGTATGTGTTGTTTGCTTTATACATGCCTGCCTAAAAGGGGAATGAGCAAGCATACTGCCTTGAAGATACCGTGAAGATACTGCCTTGTTGGGTAGTATGGGAGTGAAGAAAAGGAAAAAAAAAAAAAAACAGAATGATAGACTACAGTTGCATCTAAACCTTCCACTGAGATTATGGAGACAAAAGCAAGATGCACTATGAGAAACAGGATTCCAGGCCTTTTACTGTCTCTAGAGCTGCAGGTACCATATTTCTGTACTATTGGCTTTTTTGTTTGTTTAAACTTAAAGCTGCATTGACTTCTTTTTGAGAGAGTAGGACAAAAGCTGTATGTATAGAACTTGCTTTTTATAGCTATCTTACCTAGGCCTTTGCCTTCCTTACTGGAATTGAGCTAATTCTGTACTTTGCTTTTACAGGAAAGACTGATGAAGACAGTGTACATGTAGATATATAGCTAAGTGATTGAAAAATAACTCCAAACTTTTAAAATAGGCAAAATACAAGGCTTGGAGTTCAGGTTGCCTGAGTGTCAGGTGAGTTGCTAGAATAATTTCAGTCAGCATGATGCAGTTATCCAGTTCATATGTGATACAGTGCTGGTTTACTGGTCAGTGGCTGTTTGTACAAATGAGTTTTAGGCAAAACAAGAAAAAAGTACAAGACCAAAATGTTTGTGTGCAGCACTACATAAATTGGGGTGTTTATGTTATACTTTATAATTTCTGTTTTTAAACATTTAGTGTATGTGTATGTGTGCGTGCTGTACTATGTGAAAGCCAGAGGACAGCTTGGAAGAGCTGATTCTTTCCATGTCTTTCAGGATCAAACCCAGATTATCATGCTTGAGCAGCCAGCCATCTTGCTAACCCTATGCTTCATGGAATGTTTTAAAAGTTTTCTGTAGGTGCTAGGGTACTGGTAGCATACACCTTTAATCTCAACAGTTGGAAGGGAAAGACAAGCATATCTCTATGAGATCTAGGCCAGGGCAGGCTAGGATTACCTAGAGAGACCTTGTCTACACACACACACACACACACACACACACACACACACACACACAC
>NC_034592.1:76121481-76146238 GCF_900095145.1 Mus pahari
AAAAAAAAAAAAAAAGTAGGTGGGCTTGCCAGATGGTTCAGTGGGTAAGATCACTAGCTGTAATTCTGACAACCTGAATTTGATGATGGGAATATGGACATGCTCTAAATAAAAAGTTGCATAAGTTTCTTAAAGTGAAGGATATTAGGAGAGAATGTTAATGTGATACTAGTCAAAAACAATCGTCTTGTAAGCATAGGATTGCAAAGTATTTGGGAAATTTAAATTTTGGGGGTGGGGTGGGGCTGGAGATATTGCTCCGCAGTTAAAGAGCTTTGGCTGCAGTTTCCAGACAGGTCCTGAGTTCAATTCCCAGCAACCACATGGTGGCTCACAACCATCTGTAATGGGATTTGATGCCCTCTTCTGGCACACAGGTGTACATGCAAATACGAGCACTTACACATAAAATAAATCTTTCAAAAATTATTTTTAAAACATAATTATTTTTATGTCAATGGCTATATATGTTGTGAGCTGCCATGTAGGAGCTAGGGTTTGAACCTGGATCCTGGAATAGTCAGTGCACTTAACTGCTGAGCCATTTCTCTAGCCCAAGAAACTTTCTTTAAATATCAGATCTAGCAGTGTGGGGAGTGACAAATTCCCCAGAAAAAAAGTTATGAGCAGCCCCTCTGAAACTTCTTTTTAAAAAATCATTCATTCATGGGACGGCAAGCCTTTGCCATGGGTCTGCATGTGGAGCTTCTGTCCTGGGGCATATGTGGAGAACAGCTGCTTTCTTTCTACCATGTTGGTCTCCGAGATGGGAGACCTACAGATTTGAATAGCACATTACCTTCACATTTCAGCCTCTCAGGTGCCCTACTCTTTAACTTCTGAGTTTATGATGATTCCTGGGCCTAAAAATCCTCTCTTTTAATTTTACCCATTTATGCTTCTTAACAATTTGAAAAATGTTTAGTGTCTATGTTCTGTTCAGAGCATTTCTCTTAAGCTGTTCACATATATGAGATCAATTGATATCAGAATTACCTGTAAATTCCAGGTAATAGTTATATCTAATCTTTGTTTACTAATGACTTTAAGGAAATCAGACGTTGTGATGCATGCCTTTAAATCCCAGCACTGGGAACCAGAGGCAGGCTGATCTCTGAGTTTGAGGCCAGCCTGATTTACAGAGCAAATTGCAGGATAGCCATGGCTACACAAGGAAACCATCTCAAAAAAAAAACAAACCAAGCAAACAAACAAAACCTTTACCAAAACAAAAGTAAAAGCAGAGACATAGACGATGGTTCGTTCACACATGGAATCCAGCATGTGTAGGAGGATTGACCCAAATTCAAGGCCAGCCAAGATTGTATAGCAAATCCCATTTCCTCACTATTCTCCCCACCCCCCTAAGCAAACCTGATGTGGTAGTACATACCTGTAATTCCAGTTCTTGAGTTAGGTGAACTGCTATAAATTCAAAAAAGAAAGAATGAAGTTTTTTGTTTTTGTTCTCTTTTTTAAAGAATTATTTATTTATTTATTTATTTATTTATTTATTTATTTATTTAATATATGTGACTACACTGTGAGCTGTCTTCAGACACATCAGAAGAGGGCATCAGATCTCCTTATGGATGGTTGCGAGCCATCATGTGGTTGCTGGGAATTGAACTCCAGGCCTCTAGAAGAACAGCCAGTTCTCTTAACTGCTGATCCATCTCTCTAGCCCATGCTTTGAGTTTATCAACAAAAATCTTTGTATAACTTTATAGCCATAGCACAGTGACTCAAGAAAGCCCAACTCCACTGTCTAGTAGTTATGGAGTTAGAATCACTGAATCCATTCTCTGGTTTGCTTATCTGGAAAATGGGTTTAAAGATACTGAAGAATTGCTTTTGAAGCCAGCATAGTTTGCCACATGTAATGTGCTCTTGGAAGACTGAGCCAGGAACATCTCAACTTCAAGTCTAGCCCTAGCTGCATAGCAAAATCCTGTCAAATAAATAAGTAAATAAATGCAAAAGAAGAAATTCTCTGACCATACTCAAACAATAATTCTAAAGCCATTTTCAGGAGATTGTGTAGGATAGTTCCTTAGAGATATCAGGATTACGAGTAATTTTGAAAGCAACTTTGACAGTATTTTTGAAAAAAAACAAAAAAAGATTCTAGCCAGGTGGTAGTAACACACCCCTGTTAGTTCCAGTACCAGGGAGGCAGAGGCAAGTGGATCTCTGTGAGTTTGGACCAGCATGGTTTATAAAGTGAGCTCCAGGACAGCCAGGGCTACTACACAGAGAGACCCTGTCTTGAAACATCCTTTCCCCCAAAAGAAAAATTATTCGTATTCTACCATATTCTACATGACACCAACATATGGTGTAGCCCTGAAGAGTTTCACTTGTGGGTAGAAATCAAAATGCATCAGAGAAGAACGGTAATGACTCACTAGATTTGGCCTTCTGGTAGGACAGTGAAATTTAGAGGAATTGGTAGTTTAGAACATGTCAGAATTGTGAATAATACTCATATTGGATATTGTGGAAAAGTCAAGTGTTAGTCTTTGTCTTTAGATTAAAGCTTTGTCTGTCATAAGAATCTCTCTGTAGAGCCATCCCTTCTTCACATATTGGAACACTGAATTCGAGGTCGAATGATAGAAAGATGCTATGCGACAGCCTTCATTCTGCCCGGGAAGAAGGTACCTTGGTGTAGACACTGTATGCACATTGGCTGCACATTTTCTTTTACCCAATTCGGTGAGTGCTGCTATGAGATGGATACAAGAAGCAGCATAGAAAAAGGACATTTCTTTCCCTTTTCACTTAATTGTCCCTTCACTCCATATGGAGTTGTATAGGGGAGAAAGACTACTTAATGGGATTTGACAATTAATTTGATTATTGAAGATAGAAAAAAGTTTAAATTACTTTTTTTCTTTAAGCATGTATATGATGTGTATGAGTTCAAGTGTAAATGTTGTTCAACAACTTTTGTGGGTCAACTCTCACCATCCAAATTGTTGAGGCAGGATCTCTGTGCTCCAGGCTTGTCAGCACACAGCCTGTGGGACAGTTCGCCTTAGTGATTTTCTTGGCCACCTACCTCACGGGCTTTTCTTACCTGGGTTCCAGGGGTAAAACTCACATTGCATGACAAGTGGTTTTTGCAAGTGAGCCATTGTGCACATGGGGAACAGAAAAGGAACGAGTGCTTTTTGCAAGTCTTTTCTATTATTTCTTACTTTCACTTAAAAATTGGTACAACAGGGCTGGAGACATGGCTTAGTGATTAAGAGCACTGACTGCTCTTCTAGAGATCCTGAGTTCAGTCCGAGCATCCACATGGTGGCTCACAACCATCTGTAATGGGAACTGATGTCCTCTTCTGGTGTGTCTGAAGAGAGCAGTGCTGTACTCATATACATAAAATAAATAAATAAATAAATAAATAAATAAATAAATAAATAAATCCTTTTAAAAATTGGTGCAACAACTTGATTGCATTTGATCTCTTTTGTGATACAGTTTAAGTTTCTTTATAGATAAAATAAATTTAAAGAGACGAATTTTTTTTATTGTGAGCCAAGTCACACCTCCATTAACAGTAGTTCTGGCTGACCTTAATATATATATTTTAAATTACTGTTTTTATTTTAAGAGTATGAGTATTATCTCTGTATGTATGTGTGCTATTTTTATACTTGATGCCTTTGAAGGCCAGAAGATAGCACCATGTCCCTGGGAACATTGGGGGCTACCATGTGGGTACTGGGAGCTGAACCTGGGTTCTCTGCTCTTACTTATTGAGCCATCTCTCCAAGTATACGTTGCTCCTGCCCCTCCCCCCTTTTAAGTCTTTTTGTTTGTTTGTTTTTTTGTTTTGGTTTTTCGAGACAGGGTTTCTCTGTGTAGCCCTGGCTGTCCTGGAACTCACTCTGTAGAGCAGGCTGGCCTCGAACTCAGAAATCCGCCTGCCTCTGCCTCCCGAGTGCAGGGATTAAATCGTGTGCCACCACGCCCGACCCCTTTTAAGTCTTGATAGCTCTGGCTGCCCTCAGACTTGCTGTGTAGACCAGGCTGATTTGGAACTCAGAGATCTACCTACTCATCTCTGCCTATCGAGTGCTTGTAGTAACTCGCCCACTCCTGGCTCTGTTTACACATTATTTATTCCTAGCAGGTGTGGCAGTTGGAGGATAGCTTGTAGGAACTCTATCTGCCTGGATAGTCAACTCAAGTGTATGGTTGTGGGAAGGCTCCTTTGCCTTCTGAACTATCTTGGTAGCCCCCCTAAATTTTTGATTGGTTTTGTTGTTTGTGAAAAAGATTTTATTTAGTGTTAAAAGTAAAGAAATTATCCTTCCCTTCCTCCCACCCCCCAATACTTACAGGAAGTGAACTTGGTGACCAGTAGTCACCAAGTAAAGTTATTTCCCAAGTGAATGCCCAAAAGCCATGTTGCTCAGGCTGGCCTTGAACTATAGGTCTCAGGTTTTCCAAAGCTGAGATTGCACCAATGTACTATTTTGTTTTGCTCAACTTGTATTTCTCCTAAGAGAAAAGAGAAAATAATTCTCCCTCCACAACCAAAAATCACTTGACAGGAACTCGGGGTAGTCCAAGTATGCATAGACAAGCAGCTCAGTCCAGATGCTTGTGAACCACTATGCAGGTGGCTGGGAACTGACCCGGGGCTTCCTGCAGGAAGAGCAGGTGCTCGTAACCACGAAGCCAGATCTTCAGCCCTGACAGTTATTTTGTCTTTGTTTGTTTGGTTTTGAAATGTAGTACTGGCTGTCCTGGAACTAACTCACTATGTTGACAAAACGGCTTCAAACTTAAGAGATCCTCCTGTCTCTGTTGGAAGTAAAGGCTTGTGTCGCCACACCACTCACAGTCATAGTCTTGAAGAGGCTCTTGTTGTATCTTTCTACAAAATGTATTTTTCTAGAAAAATGAGACTTACTGTTGCGATATGCCTGTGAACCCTTTCCTGGCAGATTCAAGGCTACCATGGCTGTGTATCTTATTCCATAAAGCAAGATCCTGTCTCAAGGAAGGAAAAAATGAGAGGGAGGGGGAGATTATTAGTCAGACTCAAATTTTATGGCCCTAGGTATTTTTGTTTAGTTTTGTTTTTTTGAGACAGGGTTTCTCTGTATAGCCCTGGCTGTCCTGGAACTCACTCTGTAGACCAGGCTGGCCTCGAACTCAGAAATCCGCCTGCCTCTGCCTCCTGATTGCTGGGAGGCCCCCTTCAAATAAGTATTTTTAACTGTTTATATGCATGAGCTTAGTGGAAGACAGGTTTTTGGTCTTACATGTTGCTGGTAATTGAACCTGTTCATGTTTACCTAAGGTTTGCACCTATGACTGAGCTAAATCTCTTTCATGGTGGCCAGAGTGAGTTTAATCTGAAACAGCCTTTTATCTAGAAGGCCATTTGTATATAAAACTCTATTGCCTGGATTCCTGTGATCTTGAAGAAGTTACTTTATGTCTTTGTGCCTTTACTCATTCAAAATATAGAGAATAAGTATAGGATTGAAATAAAAAGTTTCTAAAACCTGGGACTGGAGATATGGCTCAGTGGTTAAGAACACTGGCTGTTTGTGAGTTCAATTCCCAGCACCAAATGGTGGCTCACAACCATCTGTAAGTGGATCCAATGCCCTCTTCTGGTATCAGTGACAACATGCTCATATACATAAATAAGTCTTTAAAAAAAAAGCTTCCAAATAGAAGTGGGCTCTAAATTATAGTTATTACTATTTTAGAAATGTTTAGACAGCTCCCCAGATTTTTCATAATTGGGGTTTGTAAACTTTAAGCACCATATTCTGTAATTATAGATTTATTATCTATATAAATTCAAATCTAAATTCATACCTGCATATGTATTATTATTGATAATAATTTGTGCTCAGTAACATTAAAGATAGAAATGGGTGCTACTAAAGGCAGCTCATCTCAACAAATATAAAACTAGTAAATTGTTATTGTGAATGGTCTGTGCTAGTTTTCACAGTTTTCAGAAGACCTAGGGTTACCTTGGGGACATGGGGAACAGACAGTTCGCCTCCCTTATTTCTCCCTGCCTTCAACTTTCATAGCCTCATTGTCGTGTTTTTGAGTCAAGTTTTTGAAGACTTCCAAACTGGATGCTCTTAAATTCATTAGTTTCTTGTATTCTGTCATGAGCTATTTCCCCCCCACTCCGCCCCCCACCCCCATATAAATAGTTTGAGTTTAGGACTAGCCTGTGCTGCACGGTGAGAGCCTGTTTCAAAAACAAAACAAACAAACAGAAAAAACCACCCAAAGTTTTTCAGGAAATTAATGAGGGCATATACTAATTATTGGGAATCTTGCTAATGAGTCATGCGTTTAAGACTGCGGTAGATCAGTCTTGTCTCTGGAGTGTGTGAACCGGTGGACTATGTAAATGCTGATAATGGTGACTTAACCATTGGCCATTTTCCTAGGAAGGACAGAGTTTTGTCATTGACTAGAATGCAGACATTTAGAGGAAAGTGAAAAATAATAGAAAGAGAGGTATTTGTTATCAGTCTACTAAGAAAGACACAGGATACCTGAAAGTTTTCTCTACTAGTCAGATACAATTTTTAAAGCTTCCTAGATTATCTTATTTTCAGCATTCTGAGTTGTTGGTTGCTTGTTTAACAAGTAGATACTCTTGTGGGTTACTCACAGCTTCCTTGCCCTTTATCCCTTGGCATCCTCCTTTGTTTGTTTGTTTGTTTGTTTGTTTTGTTTTGTTTTTCAAGACAGGGTTTCTCTGTATAGCCCTGGCTGTCCTGGAACTCACTTTGTAGACCAAACTGGCCTCGAACTCAGAAATCCGCCTGCCTCTGCCTCCCGAGTGCTGGGATTAAAGGCGTGCACCACCACGCCTGGCTATGCTTGGATTTAAGAGAAACAGACACGGAGAGAAACTATGTGCGGATTATCTTCCATAACATCTGAATTCTTAAGAGAAGTTCCTGCCTTAAATGGTGTTAATATTGTATAGGATTGAATGAAGTGTTATGGATTTAGTAAATGCCAGCACCTGTCAGTAACTTTTTTCTTTTTTGTGCTAGGAATTGAACTCAGGCTCTGCATATGCTGAGCCTAGTTCTACCTCTGAATAAGTCCCCAGGTCCCCTTTTAATGTTTTGTTGAGTCTGTCTCATTTTGTAGCTCATCCTGGCCTTGAATTTAAGCCAGTCTTTGTACCAAATACTAGGAGTATATGTTTGAGCCACCAGGTCCTACTTTCCTCTTAATAGCTTTTGATGGTATAGTACAGGTTTAAATTAATCTTTTTTAACAAGTTTTTTTTTTTTTGTTTTTTGTTTTTGTTTTTTTGCTAGCCTTTAAACTCAAGAGGTCTGCCTACTCTACCTTCTAAATGCTGGGGTTAAGGTGTGCTCCATCATCCTGGTTGTACAAGTTATTGTTGCTACTTTTAGTATGAGTTTTGCTTTTATAATTATTGGAAGCATCTTTGTTTTATTGACTATAAATTAATTTGGTTGATATTAAAACAGTTAAGAGAACTCTGTTAATCCCAGCTATTTCGGAGGCTGAGGTAGGAGGACTGCAAGTTGGAAGGTAGCCCAATGAAACCTTATTTCAATTTTTTTCTTTTTTAAAGAAGCTCAGTGGAGTGCTTGACTAGCAGGCATGGTTCTGGAGGTCAGTCCCAATCACTGAAAAAGAAGTTGAAACAAACACACAAACTTGCACATGTTCTGTGCTAGTTATGAGGAGTCTTTTTTTTTTTTTTTTTTTTTTTTTCAGAGAAAGTAGTTCCAGGTCTAGCTTGTTACACTTTTCAGACAGACATTGTCCTTGCTGACCTTGAGCAGCACTGACTAGCTAGACAGTACAGCTGGAAGGAGTTAGAAATGACATTTGTAGGAACTGGGGCGGTACAGAATCAATCTCTACTTAGAAGATTGTTCAATAATGTTTAAAAATAAGGCAAATTGGTTTTGTGGTTCCTCTCTTTTTGTTTTTACCTTCAGTTACTTTCTCATTTTCTGATTATTTTGGTTTTAGTGGTTCACCACCACCCTAGGGCCACCAAGATAAATTTACAAAGTCAGAAACTTGACTGCCTTTTAAAAACTTATGCCTGCTACCTACCTATTTAGGGAATTTGCTTTGGGGGGAAATAGTGTTCTCTCTACCCTTTAGCTTTTCTGTAGCCTCCTGCCCTATACCAGGGGAGGGGCTGGAGATATAGTTCACTTGACAGAGTACTTGTCTAGAACCTGTGGATCACTAATTTCCATCTGCATCACCTCATAAACTACACTGGTTTGGCATGATTGTAATTCCCAGTACTGGGGAGGTGGAGGGAGGCAGGCAGGTCAGAAGTTCAAGGTCATTCTTTGCTACATAGTTTCCAGGCTAGTCTGGGATATAGAAGACCCTATCTCAAACATAAAAAGAAAACAATGATTATTCTGGTTAATATTCTAATTACCTAACTGTACCAACTGAAATTCAACCTCCGAGACTTGTTATTTGTTGTGAGATTTGGGGGCAAATATCTTTTGCAGCCTTTTAGTACTTTAATTCTCCAACTTCCAGTTGATGTTTTTTTGTTTTTGGTTTTTTGAGACAGGGTGTCTCTGTGTAGCCCTGGCTGTCCTGGAACTCACTTTGTAGACCAGGCTGGCCTCGAACTCAGAAATCCGCCTGCCTCTGCCTACCAAGTGCTGGGATTAAAGGCGTGTGCCACCACCGCCCGGCTCCAGTTGATGTTTTAAAATGACCCTTGAGCCTGGCGGTGGTGGCACACACCTTCAATCCCAGCACCCAAGAGGCAAATGCAGGAGAATCTTTGAGTTTGAGGCTGCCTACTCCACAAAATAGCCAGAACTACACAGGGAAACCCTGTATCAAAAACCAAACAAGCTGAGGAGGGAGGGGGGTTGGGGTTGGGGGATGGAGGCTAAGACTAAGCACAGAGCAGGGTCTCTGTTAATCTTTGTATTTGGTGCTAATCAAGAAGGATGAGAGGAACAATGATTAAAAACCAGGGGAAGGAAATAAAACTTTATCATTTTCAGAATAAATTTGGTTATTCTGCCTTTTTATACTTTCTCAGTCTATAATACATGGAAAGTTTACTAGTTTCCACACCGATCATTTCTTCTTCATGCATTATTTTAGATTTGAGGCAATCTTTAAAATGAATTTCTTCTCTATTCACACACACTCCCCTGCAGAATTTCCACCATTTTCTAATTCCCGTTGAAAACTCAGAAAGGCCTTTTGCTCTAAAGTAATTCTTTCACATTTTTGCTGCAACAACAAAACCACACGCACAAAAATAAAAGTCATTCTTTCATAATTTTGCAAAAAATAAAAGTAAGTGCCTGATGTTGCTTCTTAATGTTATATCGAATGCTGCTTGTTCCAGCCATGTCAGAATCAGACTTTAAAAAAGAACTAGAAGGGCTGACATGGTTCAGCGAAGTTCTGAGTTCAATTTCCAGCAATCACATGGTGTCTCACAACCATCTGTAATGTGATCCAATGCCCTCTTCTGTTGTGTCTGAGGATACCAACAGTGTACTCACATATATAAAATAAATCTTTTTTTTTTTTAAAAAAAGCTTAGAAACTTCGTGTTGCTGGTGCTTGCCTTTAATCCCAACAATCCAGAGACAGAGGCATGTGGGTCTCTGTGAGTTTGAGGCCAGCCAGGAACCACACAGTGAAACCCTGTCTTGAAAAACAAACAAAAGCACTAGAAACCTGGGCATGGTGGGACTCCTTGAATCCCAACACTTTGGAGGCAGAGGCAGGTGGATCTCACCAGCCTTATTTACAGAGTGAGTTCTAGTATCCAGGGATAAGAGAAACCTGTCTCAAAAAAAACAGGTTAAAAAATGTTTAAGACTAAACAGACATAAAAGGAAATAAGCCAAGCTGGGATTTAATCCCAGCACTAGGAAAACAGAGGCAGTTTGATATGTGAGTTCAAAGCTAGCCTGATCTATAGAGTGAGTTCTAGGACATCCTCTGTTACACAGAGAAATTCCGCCCTAAAAACAACAACAAAGGGAAATAAGATATATCCAGAGTGAAAGGCACAGGAGGCAGAGGATAGGTTAACCCTCTTAACAGCAGACCCTAGGTGAAACCACCTGCTACCCCTTGTTTCTAATGGGAGTATATGTAAGCAAAGATTATTATTTCAATTAAGGGTTATTTTCTGTGAATAACTTGACTTTTTTAGTTATTAATTTCCTTACTACCTGTATTTTTATATTCATAATTTTTACTATTGCTTAGTGTTATAAACCTTTAAAAAAAACTGAGTTAATTAAAAATGATTTCTCTTTCCCACAAGTTCATTCTATTTAATTATACTGAGCTAGCTCTTGGGACCTGCCTAAAAGAGACACTCTTCTCCATGGAGTAACATTTCCATATTAGAGGTTTTTAAATCATAAAATGGATTTTAATAGCAACTTTTAAGCACAGAAATTGTAGGGCCTCCACTCCCTGCTTTCTTTAAAAACTTATTAAGCAATTTTCAGAGAATTCTTTTGAATAAACATTCTGTCTAGGGGGTTAAAAATCAAGTGTTCTTAGCCCTAGACTTAATCAAAGTGTCACAGGGAATATATATCCTTTCAGAAACTGGGCAGTTCCCAGAGGTTCAGTTATGTCTTCCATGTACTCTTCTTCCCTTTGATAGGTAATGTGGTTCTAATTAAAGTGACATATGTAGAATTTGTTTTGTTTTGGTTTGGTTTTTGATTTCTTTTGAGATGGGATTTCTTTGTGTAACATTAACTGTTCTAGAACTAGCTGTGTAGATCAGGCTGGCCTCAAACTCACAGAATTTGTATGTTTTTAATGAATTATATAGATATATAGTGACAACCAGCAGGTAAAAAGTCTAATTTGATCTTTGGCTCATCAAGTTATTTCTTGGGCCATATAACTTTAGGATGGGGCTCCAGGTCTAGCGATTGTAAGAGAACAGACCTTCTAGTTCCTTATGCAGTCCCAGCTAGGGTTAAGTACCTACAATCTAGAGGGTGGTGAACTGGACTGTGTATTGTTTGAAAACTGTTCTCTGCTGACACTTTATGCTGCACCTTTTAGTGGAATTGGGCGTGCTTTTGCTACTTCCATCTGCAAAGGTGATCTTTAGAGACCTTTGACAAAGTATAAAAGCCGTTCTCTGTTAAAGATCTAGTATGGGAATGGTTATGTGTGAGCTTTGAAGAGAAAGCCTAGCTCCAGCTTTTCCTGGGTCAGGTGTTGGTAGGCATCAGCCATTGTTACACATTAGAACTACCTCTTAATATGCTATCCTTCCTTCCTTCTATGGTTTAGGAATATGTGCATTTTACTTTGATTGTTTGAGATAGGGTCTCTTGTTATTCCTAGCTGCCCTTGAATTTGCTATGTAGCAGAGGCTCACCTTGAATTGCCTTTACCGTCCAAATGCTAGGATGACAGGCATGTAGCACCAGCCCCATTTCATTTTGCTTCTTTTATAAGCTGAATATAGCATTCTTCAAAGTTTCCTGTGTTGTGAACTGAGCTTGGGTGAAGTGAAATCTTTGAAGTAAGACAACTCCAGTGATAAAAATGGAAAGGAAGCCTGTGAAATTTGAGGGCCCTAAGAGCTTAGTTTTAGAATCATTGCCTAAATATTGAAATGCCACCATTTGTTGTTTAGGGGGACATGGATCTAAATTGAGAAGGGAGCACACATCTGCCTTGGTTGCTAAGTATATCCATCTCAACAGCTCATACTGGAACTTTATTCTTGCTTTCATCCATCTTGGTTTCAGCAACAGTGTTTTTATTTACCCTTTGGCACTAGGGATTGAAGCCGTGTTATACATACATGCTAGGTAAGTCAGCCACTGACTTAAGCCCCTAGGCCTTAAGGAGGTGAGGGAATGGAGAGAGTTAGCTTGCATTAAGCTTTCCTCCCCTGTGGTTTGAATTTGTGTCCCTAATAGACACTGTAATAGACAGGTGGGGTTTTTTGTTTGTTTGTTTGTTTATTTTTTAAATGATCACTACTGGCTTTTTGTTTCATTAGAAAGGTCAGTAGATTAGAGGGGCACATGTTTAATCCCAGTACTTTCAAGGCAGAGACAGACAGATCTCTGAGTTTGAGGCCAGGCTAGTCTATAGATCAAGTTCTAGGACAGCCAGGGCTACATGGTAAGGGGTGTGTGTGTGCAGAATATTACTATTATTATATAATATAACATATAATATTACTGTTCCTTTTAATTTCTAGTAAAGATTCAGAAGTAGTAGACATATTTTGCCTGTGTCCACCTAATGAGTGATACTAAACCAGGGTTTTTAAAAGGCTTGTCTGATGAGCAACTGATTTATTGCTTTACCCTTAGTACTACTAAAGAGAACAGGGCCAATCTGGCAGTAGTTGGTCAATAGCAGGATTTAGATGGCCAGTTTCCCCAACAGCCTGCTTCTCTTAGTCTTACTTCTTTCTGGTCAAATCACACAGGACAGGTGTGAGTAATGGCAAATTGTTTCTTCTTTTGTGACTGTTCTGGGATTAATTTGAACCCTGTTTATTGCTGTCTTCAACACATGGAGACTAAGTTTAAACCCAAGGCCAACAGTTAGCTCTTTAAAAGCGTTTTCACCACATGAGGTGAGGTAGGTTTCTTGGTTACTTTTTGTTGTTGTTGTTGTTGCTGTTGTTTTGCCTATTTGCTTTTTCCTTCAGGTAATTTTTAGATCTGTGAGACCTTAAATGCTGATTTGTAGGGAGGACTTTGGATGATGTGAAACAAGTTTGTGTTTCTTCTGCTTTGTTGGCTACACTATCTTCATGAATCTGACATACTATTTATCTGACAGTGCACTTAGTACTGCTTCGCCAGGGAAAATCACACAAAACAAGCCTGGTGCATCAGCACTTTCATTGTGTGCTGAGCTGAGCCTCCCTTCACATGGTCACATCCCCACTTCAGTCCAATACTCCCTTTCCCTGCCCCTTCCCCAGACCTGCCTCTTTTCTGTGGCACTTACTGCTGGTTTCCCTGAGCTCCGTTTCCACTTTGTGTTTTTTGTGGGGCCCAGGAAGCTAAAGCTGTGTGTATTTGTGGATCAGACAAGTGCAGCAAGTTATTATCATTGACTTCTGAAGGGGAGAGTGAGGTGATGGCTGCGTTTAAGTTGGATTTCCTTCCAGAAATGATGGTGGATCATTGCTCTTTGAATTCCAGTCCTGTGTAAGTATTTTTGTTGTCCTATTTTTATCATAAGCAGAGGGAACTGGGCTGTTATTATTACTATTCGGTGAAACCGGTCCCTTAAAAGAAACTTCTTTAGAAAGCCTACATTTAATTTTAATTACTTAGTCTAATTCTTATAACTGCTAGTTGCTTCCAGGATGAAACTAAGTTCTTTGCATGAGGGTACACTTGATATATGACTAGCAACATTAGTTCAAGTGTACTGGCTCCCATCTCTAAAAACTGTAGTGTTTAGCCATACGACAGATTCCAAGGTGTTTTTTTTAACTGGCTTTACTGCTTTGAGTGGGTATGCAATAGTTAAATAATCCTTTGGGAATTAAGTATTTTGTTATTCATTGTTTTTATTTTTATTTACTTACTTTTTTTTTTTTTTTTTTTTTTTGAGACAGGGTCTTGTGTAACCCAGGCTGGTCTGGAACTCATTCTGTAGCCGAAGATGACCTTGAACTCCTGATCCTCCTGCTGCTACTTCCTGGGTGCTGGGATTGCAGGCCTGAGCCACAAAGCTCAGTTTGCCAGACATAGAACCCAGGGCTTTTGTGTATGTTAGGAAAACACTCTGTCCTCCTCAGACCTGATTGCTGCTCTTTTTTGAAATAGTTTCCCTACATAACTCGACTGGCCTCATGTTCCTCTGTCACATCTGCTGAGGTGCTGTGTTTATATACAAGACTAACTATACCCCACTAGCTTTTAACTATTATATATCCTTAAGCTCTTGTCATAGAGAAAACTGGTAGTTATATATGGTATTACTTAGTATTACATGTAGTATATTTTGCGTACATACAGTATATTATGAAGTATAATTCTGAACTTTCATTTTCTCCTATCTTGCTAATTGAAAATACAATTCAGCATGTAATTTCAATAATATCAGTGTATCTTCATCATTTAAAAAAACAATCAGTAAAACAAAATTATATCATTTTTTGATTGGCAGTTTGCTCAATTGTGGTTGCAGAATTGGAAGACCTTGCTAGCTAGCCAAAATGTTAACCTGACCCTAAGTTGGGGCTATAGGGAACTTGAGTTCTGGACTTTGTAGAGAAGGATCCCATTTACAACCTCTATTTTCCATCAGACCTCAGTTCTGTATTATTTGTTATTTTAATCAGTGTCCTTGGTTTTATCCACTTTAACAAGTTCAAAATACCCTGAAACATCAAGTAAATGCACCTTTATTGAAAACCAAGAATGATAAGTGGGAGAACGTTCCCTAGGAGTGACTCTTTGAAGTTTGGCCTCTCTATTCAAATCACACAGGACAGGTGTGCGTAATAGCAAATACTTTGTGAGATAGTTTTGAGAGCTTTGAAGGTAGCCACATTGCTCTTTTAAAGTGGTTTGTATGCCTTCTCTGTAGTCCTCCAGATAGTAATTTAAATATGTTTTTTTAAAATGACAGTTCTTTGCTTCCAGATATTTTTAGTAATAGTTAAAAGGATGTTTTACAGTGTTATTATCCAGATTTAGCACACAAAGTGTGCCTGTATCTCAGAATATATGGTAGCTAAGATTGGAGTTTGTGGCTCACATTGTCTTTGTGTTCTAAGCAGTTTCTTTCTGTTTTGCTGCTGCCTCTTGTTGAGCCTTCTAGTGTGTTCCTCCTCCCTCCTTTGGCTGTTTCTTTTTGTGCTAGAAATTAGCTCACTGAGCAGACAAATGTTCTGAGGTACACTCTAGCCATACAGCCTTTCTCATTTTTTGGTTTTTGTTGTTGTTGTTTTTGTTTTTGTTTTTCCTTCTCTGCATTCTTCATAAAGGGTCTCATGTATACCAGGCTGGCCTCTTAAATCGATGTGACTGTCATTTGCTTCTTCTTCTTCCAGTTTATACAGAACTTATGCTGGGATTCAAACTTGGGGTTTCCAAGCTCTCTACCTACTGAGCTACCAACCTCAGCCCAGTTCTTTTAATTGTTTAAGATGTTAAACTAACCCACGATTCTATGAAATCTGTGTCAGAATCATTGCATGAACATCACTGGGAATTTAAAAATCCGGGTTAATTTTTATGTTAAAGTAAGGTTCAAGACTGTATCTTAAGTATAATATGTAGTTTTTAAATGTACATTGAAGTTTGAAATAAATAAATTTACTGTGGGTATTTTGAATTAGCCAGAGGTTGTCATGTCTAATATCCAAAATCATTTGCATCTGTTTTTTGTGGTCTGTCTTCACCAAAGCTTTATAAGGCTAACTGCTTTGGTTTTCTCCCCTATTCTACAGATAAGGAACTCAGTTAAGAGAGGTCATGACTTGCTTGCTGAAGAATAAATGATGTCAATCTTGAACACAGTATTCTTTTTTGGAGGGTGTGGCTTGACCAGGTATCAGTGAGAAGCATATACCTCCATATCACTAGATCCCACTTCCATATGAATGATACATTATGATAGAATCGAACTTAGAAAGAAGGCTGTGTGACTAAAATGATTTTGTCTATGAATGTGATTGATCAGTATATCATTTTTCAAAAACAATTTTTTGTAACAACACAGTAGTGATGGAAGAGTCCCAAAAGCCTCAGGGAGCGCAGATACCCTGCTTCCTGCTCTTCTGCTCGGGGTCTCTTTGCTTCTTCCCCTTGGTCATGGTAAAATCTTCCTTCCGATAGCTCTTCTTTTCATTTGCTTACACTTCAAGAAATGGAGTTCCAAGGGTCAGAGCCCTGAGCCTCTGGCTCTCTCACTGATTAATGTCTTTTCTTAGCTTCTATGTTTCTCAGGACTCTCTACATTCTTTAAATGCCCTCAGTCCCTTAACTTGATTCTAAACCTGTCTATTAGATATCTTTGTCTGATGTCTTCCTTACAGAAAAATAGTTTCCCAAATTGTGTACATTAGAATCCTTGACTCAGTTTTTCTTCCTCTCCTAGAGTTCCTAAAGCTCCTCATATCCTACTGGATCATGATTTAAAGGTGAACATGGGAGCAACTTTATATAGATTTCCTCTGGTTTCCATATTCTCTCCCCACCCTAATTTATTTTTTCTAAATTATTCCCAGGATTTTTCTTTTGATAATGTACACATGTACACATTTGGAAGTGGGGTGTGCAAAGGCCCACTTTGTAGCCCTGGTTGTCCTGGAATTCACTGTGTAGACACAGCTAGCCTTGAACTCACAGGTACCTACCTACCTGCCTGCCTGCCTCTGCCTCAGGAGTACTGTCATTAAAGGCTTGCACTGCCATGCCTGGCTCATTTTGTTTCTATTTTTGAGACTGTCAGCTATATAGCCCAGGTTGGCCTTAAGCTCATGATACACTCACCTTTACTTACAGTTGTACACAGTTTCAGCTGGCTTGCCAAGGACTTTTTTTTTGTTTTTGTTTTTAAGAAAAGTCGGATCATTTTCTGTTTGTTTGTTTTTCTTTTATTTTTTTTTTGGGGGGGGTGTTGGTTTTTCGAGACAGGGTTTCTCTGTATAGCTGTGGCTGTACTGGAACTCACTTTGTAGACCAGACTGGCCTTGAACTCAGAAATCTGCCTGCCTCTGCCTCCCGAGTGCCGGGATTAAAGGCGTGCGCCACCATGCCCAACTGATTATTTTCTTTTTTTTACTTTTCTTTTTCTTTTCTTTTTTTTTTTTTTTTTTTAAGATTTATTTATTTATTATATGTAAGCACACTGTAGCTGTCTTCAGACACTCCAGAAGAGGGAGTCAGATCTCCTTATGGATGGTTGTGAGCCACCATGTGGTTGCTGGGATTTGAACTCAGGACCTTCGGAAGAGCAGTCAGGTACTCTTACCCCGCTGATCCATCTCACCAGCCCCGATCATTTTTCTTAATTAATATTTAAAATAGCAGAAAATGGTAGTATGTATCTGTAATCCTAGCAGTGGGAAGCTAAAGACAAGAGAGAGAAATGGGAGTTCAGAATAATTCTCAGCAACATAGGGAGTTCAAGGCCTGCCTGAGTTATATGTGTAACTCTGTTTTAAAAGCAAAAGGAAGGGAAGAAAAAGGATTTCTTGGATTGAAATAAAAATCAAGCTCTTAGTGTATCACAGAAAATTCATCTTCTGAGTTTGTCAAAGTCTACCTCTTTATCTATCTTGATTCCTAATCATTTCTCTTCCTTCTGTTCTATTAATTTCTGTTCTCTTAACTCCCAAGTGCATTTTCTTTCTTTCTAAAGTTCTCTATTCTTTTCTCTGTCCTTCATGGCTCTTATGTGTTCAGTCCTGTATGCCATGCCATATATCATTTCTCCTAGTTCATCTCAAATCCTTGGCCTATGCCCCTTCTCCAAATCAAGCCATGTCATTAGCCACATTTTTTTTTTTTTTTTTGAGACAGTGTCTCATAAGGTAGCCTGGCCTGGAACTCACAGAGGTCTGCCTCCTGCTTTGGTAGTGCTGGGATTGAAGGTATGCTTAGCCACCATACCAAGAAACACAGAATTTTTATATTTGCTAAATAATTTGTTGAGTATAGTGTTTTCACTTGTTTAGTATTACTTTCTGAGGCAGAGTGTTGCTTGGCCTTTCATAGAACCATATAATTGTGGTGCTGGGATTCTGACACCATAGTAAGAGTATGTTTTGTTTTTTGAGGGGGGCAACTAGAGGGAGATTTACACAATCAAAACCTTGACATTTTCTCCAAATGTCAGGGAAGAGGACATCTTCTAAATTATATTTAGTATCTAGCGACAAGTCTCCCTTTACCCAAACTAAGATTATTTCCATACATCATGTACATTTTCTGTCTTGTTCTCACAAGAAAAGTACCTGGTCAGTGACACAGACTCTTTTTTCTGAACCCTTTCAATTTACATGCACTTTCTTTCTACCTTCCTTCCCATAGCATAGCATATGCTAGGGACTTGTTCAAACTGGGAAGGACCTAACTTTAGAATGTAATGTGAATTTATATTTGCTAGAAAGGGAAATGGGTGGGTATCTGGAATTTTTTTCTATTTGTATAATGAGCAAAGAGGAAATCAACTACTATTGACAGGTGAGTGACAAAATAATGAAAACTTTTGACAATTATTGAGGGATATGTGTGTGTGTGTGCGTGCACATACGTTCACACAGGGTTGTATTTGGCTGTGCATACCTGTTTGGGTGCATGTAGAGGCCAGAGATTGATGCCAAGATGTCTTCCTCTCTCTCTTGCTGACTCTGAAGCTTACTGTTTGAGCTAGAGTGATGACCACTGAGCTCTGTATCTGTTCCCCAGTGCTAGGTCAGGGTGCTCCCCAGTACCCATCTCTTTAAATAGAGTGTGGGAATCTGAACTCAGGTCTCCATGCCTGCACAACAAGCACATTACTTACTGGGTCATTACCTCTTGTGTTTTTTTCAATCATGCTAGGGATTGAATCCTGGTTTATACCATACTAGATGAATATTCTACCTGGAGGTATTACCCTACGGGGAAACTTAACTTTTTCCTTTCCTTTTCCCTTTCCCTTTCCCATTCCTTTTCCCTTTCCCTTTATTCCCTACTTACCTTTTTTTTTTACATGTATGTATGTATTATGTATGTATGTATGTAGTTAATACTGTGAAGGCCAAAGGACAACTTAAAGAAATTAATTTGAATGTCCTCCTACATGTAGATTGCAGAGATTGGGCTTGAGTGACCTGAATGGACAGCAAGTGCTTAACCAACTCCCACCCACATGTTAAAAAGGTTTTAATACGTTTCTTTTCTTTTGTTTTGTTTTGTTCGTTTTGTTAATATGTTTCTTTATGCATGTATGTGTATAGAAATATGTGATGGGAGTTGGTTCAATCCTAACATATAAATTCTGGGGTTTGAATTGGATTGGTGGCTGCTACTTTTACCTACTGAACTATCACATCTTACCAACCACCTTTTAAAAATATTTAAAAATATCAGCCGGGCGTGGTGGCGCATGCCTTTGATCCCAGCACTGGGGAGGCAGAGGCAGGCGAATTTGTGAGTTCGAGGCCAGCCTGGTCTACAGAGTGAGTTCCAGGATAGCCAGGGCTACACAGAGAAACCCTGTCTCTGAAAACAAAAACAAGACAAAAACAATTCTGTCTTATTCATTATTCAGTATACAATGCTTTTGTTATTTACCAATGTATACCATGTCTAACAGTATGTTGACCTATATAAGTGCCAAGTAAATATTGGCAGCAGGAATGAGTCAGTGAATGGTTGTAGCTCATGATATCTACAGTATGTTGAGTCTGTCTGAAAATTTGAACCATCTAAATAGTACTTTTCAAACTGGTGGACTACCTCATTCTCTCTCTCTCTCTCTCTCTCTCTCTCTCTCTCTCTCTCTCTCTCTCTCTCTCTCTCTCTCTCTCTCTCTCTGTGTGTGTGTGTGTGTGTGTGTGTGTGTGTTTTCGAGACAGGGTTCTCTGTATAGACCTGGCTGTCCTGGAACTCACTTTGTAGACTAGGCTGGCCTTGAACTCAGAAATCTGCCTGCCTCTGCCTCTCGAGTGCTGGGATTAAAGGCATGAGCCACCACCGCCTGGCGAACTACCTTATTCTTTACTCCATGGTAAAATATTTCCTTATAAAAAATTAGATGTGGCCAGTCTATGGTTCCAGCACTTGCTAAGCAGAGGCAAGAGGATCTTTGTGAGTTCCAAGACAGCCAGGGCTACACAGAGAAACCCCACACTGGGGAAAGGGGGGTGTTAAATAATGAGATGTAAGCTTATTTTGTATTTGTCATTATTAGCAGTTTTAATCCATAATTGCTTAATTTCAATTTCTGTGAATAGGGAATTCTAAAAAGTTTGAAAGTTGGCTCTGATCTTTGGGCCTTGGTTCACATAGTACTGACCTTGATAATTCTTACAGATGTAGAGTTGGTATGCAAAAAAGTGAAGGTTGGTCATGAAGGAGATGGACTTCAAAGTTTTTAAAGGATTTGAAGCTGATCCTGGTGATAAAAGCAGCAGGGAGTCTTTTTTCTTTTTCTTTTCCCTTTTCTTTTTCAATGCAGGGTTTCTCTGTGTAGCCCTGGCTGTCCTGGAACTCACTCTGTAGACCAGGCTGGCCTTGAACTCAGAAATCCGCCTGCCTCTGCCTCCCGAGTGCTGGGATTAAAGGCGTGCGCCACCACTGCCTGCCAGCACCAGGAAGTCTTGAGTGAGGAGAAAAACCGACCATGTTCTACAGCAGTGGTTCTTAACCTTCCTAATGCTGTGGCCCTCTGAATATATATTTATTTATGTGGTTGCTTCTCTTCCATGAATGCCAAGAAAATACCCCAAGTTTTTCTTTTATCTTTTTTTACATTTATTTATTTAGAAATAAATTCCTCATGTTGTGACCTCCAACCATCAAATTATTTTGGTGGTATTTTCTAACTGTAATTTTTGGTACTGTTATGGATCATAATGTAAATGTAAATGTGTGTTTTCCAATGGTCTAAAGTCGCTGTGAGCTGCCCTGTGGGTCCTGAGATTTGAACCTGGGTCCTGGAAGAACAGCCAGTGCTGGTAACCACTGAGCCATCTCTACAGCCCCTGATGTCCTCTTTTTTGGTGGAAATCATGAAAACCTGGTCTCTATTAGGACAGTAAGGTTAAAATACTTAAAAACCTGTTATATTTTTATGGTGACCTGCCGTATGTCTTCCTTCCACTCCTTCTTGTCCTTTGTTTTCAGATAGTGTCTCTGTATAACCCCAGTTCTCCTGGAACTCAAGATTTCGCCACAGCCTCCCTAGTACTGGAACATGGGTGCACACCACCATCCTCCACCACCCATGGTTATAAACTAACAGGGTGAGGGAAACCAGTAAGACAGTATATTCCAAGATGGGGTTTTCAACATATGTGTGGTATATCAGTACCAGTGCACAGATATGTGGAGACCGTAGGTGGCTTGTCTATCGCTCTCCACTTCATATTTGTTCAATTAATTTATTGAGACAAGGTCCCTGACTGACTAGCAACTTGTTTTATAGACCTCCGTCTCTGAAGTACTGGAATTAAAGGTTGCACTTCATGCCTGGTTGCTGCTATTATTATTATTATTATTATTATTATTATTATTATTATTATTATTATTATTATTATTACTATTACTACTACTACTCTGTCCCTGGGTGTACACTTTAACATTGAGCTACCTCCCCATTTGCTTCCAGAATAACTTTTTAATAGCTTGATCCTGTGGCAACTGTGTAATCATTGTTAGTGGTAGCTCTCCTTTGTTGTTGTTTTAAACGTGTTCTCATATAGCCACAACTGGCTTCAACTTGTCTGTGTAGCCAAAGCTGTTCCTGAACCTCCTGCCTTCACTTCCCAAGTGTCAGGATTATGAGTGGGTTCTACTACACCTGGGTATAATAACTGCACAAAGTTGAGAGTCCTCTTTGTGTATAACACTCATTTTGGTGAGATTAATTGCTTAAATAAGAGGGTTTTGAGGGTTAGTGATAGGGCTCAGTGGTTAAGAGCACTGGCTGCTCTTTGAGACGACATGAAGTTCAATTTTCAATACCCACATTCAGCCATAACTCTTTAATTTCAGTTTTAGGGGCTCTGATGTCCTTTTCTAGCCTCTGCTGGTACCAGGCACACGTGTGGTACACAGACAGACACATGTGGTACATGCAGACACCATACACTCACATGCATGAAAAAAAAATTTTTTTTTTTAAAGGAAAGAATCTTGGAACCATTAGCAAGAAATTGACACAACTCTGAACCAAGCCCACTCACTTTACCAGGTGTAGCTAAAGGAATGAGCAGGAAGACTATGGATACCACTCAGGGGTAGAAGGCTTGCCTGCAAGCCTGAGTTCATCCCAATACCACCTTTACAAAAGAAATAAAAAGGGATAAGATTAGCTGGGTGTGCTAGTGCACACCTTTAATGCCAGAAAAGTCGGGTGGATATCTGTGAGTTTGTGGCCAGCCTGTCTCAAAATACAAAAAGAAAAGAGTAAACAAGATTAAAATCATTACTACCTTTGAAGAGTTGCCTGTTCTTGGGAAAGTTATTTAGAGCCACATGATGACAGAAAATTTTGGCTATGTAATAGAGATGGAAATTTAGTACTGTTTATAACCTAGAATAACACTGACTAATTAAAACAGAATTATAGAAACCATGTCATGGGCAATGTTAGCTGCATGTCATTTTGATTTTTTTGTTGTTGTTGTTGTTGCTAGGATCTTTGTATGTAGCTCATATTGGTCTTGAACTTGAGGCAGTCCTGCTGCATCTCAAATGCTATAATTACAAGCATACACACCACACCTGATAACTATTTAATGCTAGATTCAACAAAAGTGATATTAGAAATACCACCTATGGGTGTTCACTTACAAAGAATGTATAAATTAAGGCATAGAAGTTGATCTTGAAGTAGTGGGTAAGACTTGGAGATTGGTGACACCTTCTGAAGTAACATTTATGATGCAAGAGTGCCCTAAGTTCTTGATAGTCTGCAGACTGGGATACATTTATTCCAGTAGGAGTGTCTGCTATCATAGGACTGGAAGAAGTTGTGGGATTTGAAATGGCTGTAGTTGCTGGGAAATCCAGTGCAAGGTCTCAGAGAAACAGCAAGTACTAGTTACATAATTCAACCCTAACCCTAACCCTAGGACGACAGCAATTTCCATTACAGTCAGCTTGGCAGTAAGAGAACCAACTTACAAGCATCATATGCTTACCTTTTAAAGCTATCATTCTGGTGAATTTTTTTATAGTCATTTTCTTTTTTTTAAGATTTATTTTTATCTTTAGATTTATTTATTTATTTTATGTATGTGGGTGCACTGTAGCTGTCTTCAGACATACCAGAAGAGGGCACTGAATCCCATTACAGATGGTTGTGAGCCACCATGTGGTTGCTGGGAGTTGAACTCAGGACCTCTGGAAGAGCAGTCAGTGCTTTTAACCACTGAGCCAACTCTCCAGTGAATTCATCCTCTGGTGAGTTCTTAATTTGAATTTTGAAAATTATGCATCTGTTCTAACATCTGCTTAACAGAGACTCTCTGTCTTTATATATGTTAAAGACATACATGTTACTATACATACGTTTAAAAGTCCTTATTAGGCTGATGAGTTGGCTTAGTAGATAAAATACTTGCCCACAAGCCTGGCAACAAGAATTCAATTTCCAGAACCCACATAAAGGAGGAGGGATAGAACTGATGCCACAGAGTGTCCTCCAACCTCAACTACCCGTAACACATACAAATAATAAATACGATTTCAAGAGATTTATTTATTTATTTATTTATTTAGGTTTTTCAAGGCAGGGTTTCTCTGTATAGCCCTGACTGTCCTGGAGCTCACTTTGTAGACCAGGCTGGCCTCGAACTCAGAAATCCACCTGCCTCTGCCTCCCAAGTGCTGGGATTAAAGGCAAGAGATTTATTTTATTTAGTTGTATTCAGATATTAAAATTTTATGTAGGGCCAGGTGTGATGGTGTACATCTTTAATATCAGCACTTGTGAGGAGCAGGCAGTTGGATCTCTATGAGTTCGAGGCCAGCCTGATATACAGAGTGAGTTCTAGGACATCCAGGGGTACACAAAGAAACCCTGCCTTGAAAAACCAAAACAAAACAAAAGTAACAACAAACTGATCAATCTTTGTGTTCTGAGAACTTTCGTATTAGAAAAGACGTGATGTCAGTTTCTTTAAAACTTCGTATGTCTTAATCACAATAGTGAATTTAGTTTGGAATCTAGTAGAATGAACAAAATTCAGGTAAGTTAAATGGAAGGAGTGAATGAAGTAGATTTTCATCTATGTTTCAAAAAGTTGTTGAAAATATTTAGAGGGGAAAAAAAAACCTCTGGTATGCAATATAAATAACTTCTCACTTTATCTCATGCAGCTCAAAGAAAATGAACGGCACCCTGGACCACCCAGACCAACCAGATCTTGATGCTATCAAGATGTTTGTGGGCCAGGTTCCAAGGACCTGGTCTGAGAAAGACTTGAGGGAGCTTTTTGAGCAGTATGGTGCTGTCTATGAAATCAACATCCTAAGGGATAGGAGCCAAAACCCTCCTCAGAGCAAAGGTGAGCTTTTTTATTATTATTATTATTATTATTATTATTATTATTATTATTATTATTTTAATATATGGAGGTCAGAGAACAAGTTGAGATGCTAGGTTCTTTCCATTATGTGTATCCCACGCACCGAACTCAAGGTTAGACTTGACTAGAGCCCCTTTATTGTCAGCAATTACTTTTACCCATTGAATACGCTTGCTCAAGGCCAGAGTATAGGTGAGTGGGTTTTAAATTTTTTCTGTTTGTTTTGTCTGAGACAGTCTGTCTATAGCTCTGGTGGTCCTCGAACTTGCTGTGTAGACCAGATTTGCTTCCAACCCAAGGTATCCCCTGGCCTTTGTCTCTGAAGTGTTTGGATTAAAGGCTCGTACCATCATACCTAGTCAGGTTTTTAATTCCTGTATTACACTATGCATCCCATCTCTGGTTATCAGGGTATCTGTGGTTAGATGAGATGGTGTCCTTTTATATTAAATATATTTTATTTTATTTCTTTTT
>NC_034592.1:76146380-76182549 GCF_900095145.1 Mus pahari
AACAAATATATATATATATATATATATATATATATATATATATATATATATATATAGTATTAATGTGACCACATGAGTATAATTTATTAGATGCATCTGGGCAGTTCTTTGTAAGTGCTCACAGATTAGCCCTTACAGGATGGCTTATCAACAGAAGGGCCTTCATTTTAGGCAACTTATTGGTAGTAGCTTACAAAATGGATAGGAAAAGAAATATTGGGTTTTTCTAGAGATTACAGCAGCATGTGCATTTCAGAAGACCAAGAGTAAGTAAGCAACATTAGCTTTGCTTGTGCATGGAAGTATGCTCTTATTTTCCAAATCACCAATTTAGAGTGACTTTTGGAATAGCTATTCTGTAATACAGATGTGAGGAGCATGGTTGTCACGTTTACATAAAAAGTTAGTAAGTCAGCCGGGGGTGGTGGCGCACGCCTTTAATCCCAGCACTCAGGAGGCAGAGGCAGGTGGATTTCTGAGTTCGAGGACAGCCAGGGCTATACAGAGAAACCTTGTCTCAAAAGAAGGGGGGGGGCGCTGGAGAGATGGCTCAGTGGTTAAGAGCGCTGACTGCTCTTCTGAAGGTCATGAGTTCAAATCCCAGCATCCACATGATGGCTTACAACCATCCATAATGAGATCTGATGTCCTCTTCTGGGGTGTCTGACGACAGCTACAGCTACAGCAAGCAAGCAGTGCCCGAGAGAGAAGAAAAAAATGTCTGAAGACAGCTACTGTGTACTCATATATAATAAATAAATTAATCTTTAAAAATAAAATAGTCAGGGATCTAGAAAAAGAACAATTTTCTCTGCGTGGCATAATTAACCAAAAATAAAAATTGTTACTTCTGAAAATGTCTGGCCATACAACATGAATTTAAAATCCTACTGCTGTATAATTTTGAGAGAAAACTATTGTATTTTATGAGACTTGACAGGTTTCAGAACAATAAATCCTAAGATTTCTAAGACCTTAGAGTCTCTAAATCATATATAAAACAAATCACAAAAACTTCAAGAGTCTAGACAATACCAAGCAGTAAGAAGCAAAATTATTTGAGAATGAAGAATTGAGAAAAGATCCTAAGTTCTCATTCTTAAGTAATGTTACAGTCTGATAGGTGATAGTTAAATCGGAAGTGTGTGCTGAGAACTGGCTGTGAGAGTCTGGAGCGACGTACAGCACTTAGTGCTCTGGCCGTCCTTGCAGAGAATCCAGGGTCTCTTCTCAGTGGCTCACACCAGATTGTAAACCCAGTCCAAAGGGATCCAGTGCCCACTTTTGGCCTCCTCAGTACCAGGCATATATGATACATAAACAAGACACCCATTCACATAAAATAAAATAATAGAATAAAAAATTTTAAATTGGTTGTGATAAAGGGAGTGGTTTATTCTGAGCAAGCAGAGAGAAAATGAGTTACAGAAAGCTAGGTCCTCTTCCTCAGCATCTTAACCTAGCCTGTGGTAGGACAGGTTAACTGGAATGGCGCATAACCTTTGTAAAGGGAGCCTTGTAGCCAGGCATGACTGTGGATACTGTAATTGAAACTCTTAGTAGGTGGAAGCAGGTGGTCAAGGACTTCCTTGATAACATGAAATTCAAATCCAGCCTGTGCTATATGAGATCTTATCTCAAGAGGGGGGAAAAAAGAAGCATTTTTTTCCCCAGAGAAGTTACAGAAGCATCAAGAGAAGATTTCTACTGACTAGGAGGAAGCTTAGAAATAAAACCTAGAGCTATAATAGACTGGAACAAAGAAAGATGCTTTAAAAATCACTCCCTTTGTTAGGTGGTCGTGGCACATACCCTTAATCCCAGAACTGGAAGGCAGAGTCAGGCGGAGGTCAGGTGGAGGTCAGCCTGGGTTATAGAGCTAGTTTCATCCCAGCCTTTTCTTCCCCTCAGTTTTAATAAGCTCATTCATTTCTTGAATTTCAGCAGTAGTATAGGGATAGAAATATTCTAAGAATTCTGTTTTCAAGGCACTAATTTGCTTTTTGCAAAATTTTGTTTATTCAGGGTGCTGTTTTGTTACATTTTACACCCGTAAAGCTGCATTAGAAGCTCAGAATGCTCTCCATAACATGAAGGTCCTCCCTGGGGTAAGAACTTTTATAAGTTAAAGTGGTATTCATTTTTGTGCATGGGGTGTGCTTGTGCATGTTGGACACATACTAAAAAGCATTTTGGAGGAAAGGTCTTTGCTGTGGGAATTACTGTGAAAAGGAGAATATAAAGGGAACATTCAGAGAAGATTGACCAAAACTAGTTCTCGCTGCCAAGAGTTTTCTATATTTTAACTTTATGACTCACATTCTGTCTATTCTAGTATTTTGTTGAGTTAAGATCATCAGGCAGACATGAGTCCAGAGCAATTCTAAAGGCTGTTGTTTTGGTATAGTCTTTAAAGTCTATATTTTTGAAAGGCATTAATGGGGTTGGAGAATAATACGAATGGATTTTCTTTTTAGATGCATCACCCTATACAGATGAAGCCTGCTGACAGTGAAAAGAACAACGGTAAGCATTCTCCTCTCTCTCTGTCTGTCTGTCTGTCTCTCTCCTTCTTTTCTTTTCTTTTTGCTATTCTTAGAGCATTTTTCTTTTAAGTTTTACTAAGCTAGAAAAATAGTTAACAATAGAGAAAATATTATACATACACACAGACAGACAGGTGGGCGTATTTACCAGGTGTGGGAATATACAGTGTGGATCCAGGCATTTAGAGTTTGAGACCCTTTGAGTCATATGAGACCATATTTCAAAAATAGTCAAATACACAAACAGAAAACATAGGATGTCCTTGAGAAGTATAATCCTATAGACAACGTTAAGGAGGAAAGTGGAGTAACTGGGAAGAAGACCTGTTAGTGCTTTAGCAGAGAGCTTTCTGAGCTCAGCTGGGACAAGTTCATGGTCAGTGCAGGTGCCATGATCCTGCAGTCCAGCCACAAGCTATGACCCAGGTACTTTTGGAGCCAGAGATGGATTCAGACTTTTAATGTCATCTATAGAAGCTGAACATAATGGTAGTGGTCAGAAAGCTAAAAATAATCTTTGTTTCACTACCACAACTGAACTCTTTGAGAAAATGCAAGTCTAATAAGTTCATGAGCTAATAACAGGAAGTTCAGCAGGAAGCTCAGAGGGCAGTTTCTCTCAGAACCACTTGGGAAAAGAAACAGACTTTTCAGGGGCTGTCCTACTGGCAGCCACGCTTGGTGCCATCCTTAAGGACTTATTCTTCCTAAATGAAATTGTGGGAATTGTACAGGTTCCACAGTAGACTCCACCTGAAATTGGGTGGTAGCTGGCTCATAAAATTTCATTTAAACAAAATAATGCTGTAAAAAGCTCAGAGGCTAAAACATTAATTTTAAATTCTCAAGAGTTCCAGTTAGAAACACAAAGAATGACTCAGGAGGCAGAGGCAGAAGGATCACTGTGAGTCTGAGGCAATCCTAGAAAATTGCAGGACATGGCAAGTTCTGGGATAGCCATAGCTATGTAGAGATGCCTGATCAAGGTGGGTTTAGTTGGGGGATAGGTGGGGGACAAAAGACCAAATGTTATTTACAGTTTAAGGAAAATTTTTTAAAATAGATAAAATTTAAAATATTGGAAAAGAAAAGTAGTACTCACTGAAGTGTCTTCTGTTTATTGATCATGTCGAGTGTGAAAGCCTTTTCATGGTACTTCTAGAACAAACATATTAAGGGCAAGGCAAGATACTAAGAACTTTGCATTTAATATCTACAGGCTTAGCCTATCAATCACACACACTGATGGGTGAATTTAACTTTAACAAGAGCACAAATTCTCCATATCTTATGGAAGTGCTTCCAAATATGCATAATTTTAAGTTACCATTTTTATATCATTATATAATTGGCTATTGCAATTTTATACCATTGATATAAAATGATGGGAAGAAGAAATATGTCTTAGAATCTGTGAAGTGGATGGTATGAGACATGGCCTGGCTCAAACCCAAGAGATTTGGTTCTTGACTCTTTGCCTTTTAGTGATAAGCCTTTTGTGTTTTACTCTTTTAGCTGTGGAAGACAGGAAGCTCTTTATTGGTATGATTTCCAAGAAGTGTACTGAAAATGACATCCGAGTCATGTTTTCTTCGTTTGGACAGATTGAAGAGTGCCGGATACTGCGGGGACCTGATGGCTTGAGCAGAGGTGGTACATTTTTAGAGCTTTTAAAACAGATATTTGTCTTAAATTTCAGTCTCTTATTTAACTGGACTAGTATAAGTCAGATCCCTAGTCACCATAGATGAAGAGCTTGGGCCTGCTACCTGATCTTGTCAGTATCTCTGGTTGATCTCCCCCCCCCCCCCATATTGTTTAAAGAGTTGTATCCTCAGTTTCTCTTGATGTCCAAAATGGAATTTTTCTCTCCATATTTACTTATCAGAATGAACTGAGATTCTTCCTCAAAACTTCCTATTTGTTGTCCCTTGATAGTTTTTAGTATCCTATCATGATTGTGTGTATCTACTGAACAAGCTTGTGAACCCCTGAAAAATAGGATCATATTTGTATCGCTAAGATGCTACCCCACAATAAGTTAGATATTCAGTCAGTGTCTGTCAGATTAGCCTCTAAATGAATGAACATTGATTATTTTCTTGCCAGGTTGTGCATTTGTGACTTTTACTACAAGAACCATGGCACAGACAGCTATCAAAGCAATGCACCAAGCACAAACCATGGAGGTAAGGAACAGAGAGGTGGAAGAGGAGAAACACCCCTTGCCTGACAGTGCAGGGATAGCTGTCTATTAAAGTCTAGGATCGTGTACAACACTAGATCACCCCGGAACTTAAAATGTAAAATACTATTTCTAAAATCATAGGGCTAAATGGTTCAGAGTACCTGATGCTCTTGGAGAGGATTTGTGTTTGATTCTTAGCATCCACATGGCAGCTCACAACCATCTGTAACTACATTTCTAGGGGATCCAATAACCTCTTCTCGCCTCTGTGGGTATTGGATGCATGTGGTGCACGTACATCCAAGTGGAAAAAACACTTACACATATAAAATAAAGTAAATAAATCTTTTAAAAATTAGAGCCAGAGATGATGGTGAATGCTTATAGGCCCAGCAGTTCAGACTGAGACAGGAGAATCACTGAACCTAGTAGTTCAGAACCAATCTGAACAACATAGTAAAATCTCCCCATTTTAAAAATGAACAGAAAATGATTACTAGAAATAAATTGCCTTTGCCATTGTTGTCTGTCAGAAGAGTCACTTGTGAAAAATAGAATGCAGCCATCATATCTACACAAAGAAATATTTCTTCCTTGGCCCAGGAAGAAGTGGTGTTTTAAATTGTAGGTGTCTGTCCACACCATGCATGTAGCAGTCAGTGTATAGAGGTTTGTTTTCCCTTTCCGTACACTCTGTGGGTTTCAGAGATCACACTCAGGCCATCGAGTTTGGCAGAAGTCATTTTTACTTACTGAGCCATCTTTCTGGCTCCAAAAGAAGGTATTTGACCGTTTGGTTTTGGTGTTTATAGGGTTGCTCATCCCCAATGGTGGTAAAGTTTGCTGACACCCAGAAGGACAAAGAACAGAAGAGAATGGCCCAGCAGCTCCAGCAGCAGATGCAGCAGATCAGCGCAGCATCTGTGTGGGGAAACCTGGCTGGTCTGAACACACTTGGACCCCAGTACTTAGCAGTGAGTTCTGTGGTTTGCTTTCTGCAGACTTTGCAAGCTCCCAGCTGTTTCTTCTTCTGTTGTCTCTAGCTAACAAACAGTGTCATTTGCAACTTTGGACATGTAGAGATATTATATAAAAGTGTAGGCAATGTCATTAAGTCGTGTTAGTCTACTTTATGGTTCCATATTGAGACTTTTGTTACAATTAAAGTAAATTGTTGATTTAAATTTAAAAATTATCAGTATCTCATTTCCCTGCCTCTAAGAGAAATCCTTAAGAAAATCTTCACTATTCAGCATCATTTTCCATGTCTCTTTATACAAGATATTGAGATCACCATCAAAATCTTTATTAAGTCCCCTAAAAATATGACAGGTGTATCTTTCAGCAGACTGAAAGATCCTGAGATTAAAATGAGGATACTATTAAATGAGAGAGGTACATATTTGCATTTCCCATATTGTGAATAAGTTTCCTTTAGTTGATTTCTCTGTTAATGACTTTGAGTTGTACAGTCTAAAAGAAGGTCCATATCTATAATCTATTATTTTTGTTATAATTGATCATAATATTACAGAGGATTATTAGATTTTTGAGTCACAAAAGAAAGGTCATTGTCCATAGTTGCACATGACTATAGTTCTAGTGTCTGGGAGATCAAGGCAGAAAGATCATGAGTTCTAGGTCAGCCTGTGATCCACAGTGACAGTCGGTATGGATAGTCTGGAAATGCTCATAGGGATAACGAATGCAGTCATTTATTCCTTATTCTTTTAAATACTGCTTATGTATGGAAACAAGAAAGGTAATTATTTGTTGACACATACCAAGTTTTAATTAATTTGATGCTTACTGGTTTCCATTTCTAAAATTTTAGAACTATCAATTTATTCTAACTAGAATGCCTTTAAAATGAGATTTTTAAAAAAGTGTAAAGGGTTGTTATATATATTTCAATAGATTAAATTAGTTTTACTGCTAGGAACATTGAGAAATACTGTTTCTGCCAGAATAATGCTTTGAAAATTATCTCTAGCCATGTGTGATGTCTTTAATTCCAGCACTCAGGGGACAGAGACAGGTAGATCTCTTTGAGTTTGAAGACACCTTGATCTACATAGTGAATTTCAAGATAGCCAAAGCTACAGCCTCAACCACACACACACAGGAGCATGCAACCAGAATTACTATAGTACAATCCAGTGTGATACACACACACACCTAAAATATTACAACATGATCCAATGTGATAATTTAAAAAAAGTTAAGTGGAAGGCTGGATGTATTGGTGTATACCTTTAATCCTAGCACTGGGGAGGAAGAGAGGCAGGTGGGTCTCGGGATTCGAGGGTAGTCTGGGCTACATGTTGAGTTTGAGGCCAACCAGGGATTCGTAGTTAGACCCTGTCTCAAAATAATAATAATAATAATAATAATAATAATAATAATAATAATAATAATAATAATAAAAAACTAGTTAGTTGATGGTTGTAACCTAAAGAATGTGATGTATTGGCCTCACTAGGAGAGCATGGGAGAGAGAAAGAAACTAGGAATGGCATGACCCAAGGAGTGCTGTGCTGGGGTCCAGATTGTTTCTCTGTGCTAGTTTTGTCCTTTGCTATGTACTCTGCTGCACAGAGACTTGAGCTTGTCTCACTATCCAGAGAGTGGTCTTCTGAGCCAGGGGACTAGCCATGCAGTCGTAGACTTGTATGTCTGTTGGCTTGGGGTTGTGTGTTTGAGTTTGTTCTCTCTGGGGGCTTCTGCACTCTTGCTTTGCTGTGCTGTAGAGTTATCCCAGATGCAGAACCAGCCCTCACTCTCACTCTTGTTCTGTTTTTTGGTGTAATGTCTAGCTTTATTTGCAGCTCCTACAGCAGACTGCCTCCTCTGGGAACCTCAACACCCTGAGCAGCCTCCACCCAATGGGAGGTAAGTGCTTCCCTGCTGCAGAGGAGCACCAGTGCACAGGTCAGCAGACAGCTTCCTCAGTCTGAGAGATGGGTACCATTTATGCCAAAATGTTACTACTGCTCGTGACATAAGTCTCAGGACTCAGCTCTCTTGATTCTATCATGTGACCCTGTTGTTGGTCAGTGCTTCTTAGTTCTTTAGTTGTGTGGTGTCTTTTATTTAAGTTACTGTTGGGGAAGGAAAATGGCAAGGAAAACTTAGGGACCATCCAGGCTTAGGCCATTCAGATGCAGAAGAAAAAACTACTATAGTAAAGTTAGTTTCTATGACTTACCCAAAGCTACTAGAACCAGGGAGTTTTTGTGTTTCTAAATTCATGCTGTTGTTGCTGTTAAGGTTTATAGAAAGTGTAAGTAACAGATACATGGTTTATAGCAAAATGAAGCTCCAAAGACAGTCAGGAGCCAGGGGCTATTAATAAATGAGTCTGAAGAGGCAGAATGTAAGTAGTTCTGCCTGTGCCTGTACCCTGCCCAGTGGGGTATAGTTAAGCATCACATGAGAAAGGGGAGCATGTTTGGTGAGCTGCATTTTACATTTTAGAGTTTTGATAGTAATTGGTTTTGCCTTACTTTCTCTCTTGATAGCCTGTCCTCTAGTAAAATGCTTTACAAAATGTACAACATAATTCAAATTTGTTCTTATTCTGTTTTCTAGGTTATACTTAAAATTCTTACCCTCACATTTTTTCTGTCTTTTTCTGATGATTAATTTACTGTTACAATGTCAGTGTTTATTCTTCATTCCTTCTCCTGTACTGTTCTTTCCTGTTATTCCCATGGAGCCTTCTAGATCTCCTCCCTGCTTCTTTCCCTCCAGTGCACCTATCTGTGTGTAAGAAGGCCACTTTACTGTAACTTGTAGCTATTCCCTTGGGCTCCTTCCCCATGGCAGATCACAGGTATTCTCATTCAATTTGCCCACCTCTGTATTAGTGATCATTTGGAGTTCTGTTATATTGAACTAGCAAGCTGTTCTCTAATGAAGTGGCTTTAAATTTCTTCCTCCCTGCTGGGGATAGATGCAAAGGCTTCATGGATCATTAGCATGAGCTGTACCACTGAATTAGAACCCCAGTATTTTAAGGTTTCATACTAAATGATAGCTGAATCTTTTAGAGCCCTGTGGTATAGCATCGAAAATATAGAAACTGAGTATGTTCTTATATAGTTAGTTCCTCTTTGTCTGGGACCAGTTTCTAGTCATTGCTCGAATAAATGATGGGCATCTAATCTGCTGGCTGATGCATTTTTTTGGATATTGCAGGGTTAAATGCAATGCAGCTGCAGAATTTGGCTGCACTAGCTGCTGCAGCTAGTGCAGCTCAGAACACACCAAGTGGTACCAATGCTCTCACTACATCCAGCAGTCCCCTCAGCGTACTCACCAGTTCAGGTAAGGGTTGATAGGGAACGCTGTGTACCTTGGACACAGAGTCAAGGGCAGGGGCAGTCCATCTTGGAAAGAAATTAACACATACCAGGTAGGTTGTATTATGGACAACAGATTCAGAGGTCTTGGTCAGGCTGTCTTCTGTCTTTTTTTTTTTTTTTTTCCAGACAGGTCTCTATCTGTGTGAGTCCTGGATGTCTAGGACTTGCTGTTTGGACCAGGCTGGCCTTGAACTCAAAAAAGAACCTTCTTCTGCCTCCTGAATGCTGGGTTAAAGATTTTGTTGATCGTGCCCTTTTTAGATTTGTTTTTGTTTTTCATTAAATTCTTAAAAATTATTTATTGAGGTAGGAGAGACGGTTCAGTGATTAACAGCATGTACTAGTCTTTCAGCAGATCTGGGCTTGGTTCCCAGTGCCCACAGGAGGTAACTCACAGCTAGCTATAACTCCAGAGGGTTTGACTTCCTTTTCTTGCCTTTATGTCCACATATACACAATTTTACATAGGTGCACATACACACAGTTTAAATGAGAGGGGGGTTGGGAGTGTGCACACACACACCATGTAACAGTCAGAGGACTACTTGCAGTAGTAAATTCTTCTCACCTCGTGGTCCCAGGAATGGAGCTCAGGTCCTTAGGTTTAGTAACCAAGCATCAATACCCAATGAACCACCCTCAGTTGTCATTTTTTCATTATTTGAAATCTCATTATTTTTAGTTTGTTGTAACCATCATTTGTCTCTGGCTTAGAAGGACAATTATCAGAATTCAGTGATTGTAAAATCCCTTTTGTAAATAGAAGAATCGATGGGATCATTCTTGCACTTTGGTTTCTGTTGGCAAGAGAAGGCAAGTGATGATTTAACTCCTGAATTTCTAATAGCAGGGTCTTCGCCGAGCTCCAGCAGCAGTAATTCTGTCAACCCCATAGCCTCACTTGGAGCCCTGCAGACATTGGCCGGAGCAACAGCTGGCCTCAACGTTGGCTCATTGGCAGGTAATGGGCAAGCCCTGGTTGTCATCAGGCTACTTTTATAAACTAGCCCAGGATAGAAGTACCAGTAGAATAATTGCCTTCCTTGCCCGAGAAAAATTAGAATAACCATGGGATTGTGTCAGATCTGAGGTAAATCTATACTCTGCTGCTTAGCTAGCTGTAACCTTGGACCATAGTTCTAATACTCATTTTCTCCTCTGCAAAGCAGAAGTAAAAGAATACTTTAAAGGGTGCTTGGTTAAATGAGGCCAGGTGGTGGTGACACACGCCTTTAATTACAGTCCCTAGGTGGGAGAGGGAGGTGCACCTCTGAATTCAAGACTGCCATGGAGAAACCATGTCTTAAAAAAACAAAACAAACAAAATAACCCCCCTGCCCCCAGAATGAAGTGAAACCAGCAATTGGAGAGAGGGAGGGTTCTGCTGTTGAGGCCACCTCCTATTTTTCCAGAGGTCCTGGGTTTGATTCCCAGCATGCACATGCTGGTTCACAGCTCTCTGTAACTTCACTCCTAGGGTAGCTGACACCCTCTTTTGGCCTCCATGGGTGTGGCATGAATGTTGTACACAGATATACAGACAGGCAAAACACCCACACAAAATTTTAAAATACAAAACAGCTTTACAAAGATATTGTTAAATGAGGACAGAGAGCCCGGTGGTAGTAATCTTAGTGCTGGGAAGATGGAGGCAGGCAGATTTTCCAGGACAGCCAGGGCTACACAGAGAAACAAAACAAACAAAAACCAGAGGGGGTGGAGGGTGTAAATAGGTAAAGATGGAAAATGGAACTAGCCATTGGTGAGTGGTATCAGGCCTTCCATGTCCTAGAAAACAGTACTGAAGAGAGTAGTGATGAGATGTGGGAACTTGTAATATTCACGTAGCATCAAGGTCTGAAATAGGACTAATCAGATGAATAGTCTTAACTCAATGGGTAGTTAAAGAGGAAATAAAAAGTCAGATTTGGTGTGGAGAGGTCCATTTTTTAGTAACTTCAGTGAATTTGTCTTGAGTATCAGTTGAATCTTTCTAGCATATTAATCTTACTCTTCCTCCAAGGAATGGCTGCTTTGAATGGTGGTCTGGGCAGCAGTGGCCTTTCCAATGGCACTGGGAGTACCATGGAAGCCCTTACCCAGGCGTATTCTGGTATCCAGCAATATGCTGCTGCAGCCCTCCCCACTCTGTACAACCAGAATTTATTGACTCAGCAGAGTATTGGTGCTGCTGGAAGCCAGAAGGAAGGTAAGTGCACCAGAATTGGAAGTTGGGGTCTGGGGCAAGGGGATTTAGGTAGACTAACCTTTTCCCAACCGAGGCTAAGGAGCAACTGAGAAAGACTATCAAGTACGGTGCTTTTTGCCATTTTGTGGGGAGGAGAGTTTTTGGGTGAATCAGAATCATATAGATCTTCTAAGGATGGAGCTTATTTTTTAAATTAAGAAACAAATAGGCATTGGAATTGATCTGGTCATTTGACAAGGATCTTCTTTTGTTAGGGAGTTTTCTCTGGGTTATGAATCTACCAGAGGATTGTCTAAATATTCCTCTTAAGTATTTCATTTGACATTTTTATCTTTGACTAATGTATGTTCTGAATGAAATACTGAGATGTGATGGGATGAAGTGAGGTAGCTGCTAGGTTTGATAGAGTGAGAGGTACATGGATAGAAGTGGAGTTAATATCCTTTGATAAAAATGGAATTACGTTTAGGAGAGACTTCATTAACAGTTCCTGCTGGCACCTTAGTGTTTAGGTTTGACTGACTAGGTTTTTATAACCATGATTTGATAAGGTGTCACACTATTGTAAGAAAAACAAGTAGCCTTTTTGGCTTTAGTGTGTGAACCAGTATTAAATAGAGCCCCAGAGGATGTGAGGAAGCAAACCAAGTGTGAGTACAGGAGGAGAGTAATAGGGCGCAAAAGTGGCAGGTGCGTGGACCTGCCATAATGGGCTGCGTGTTTGACAATGACTAGTAGACATAAGTGGCTGGAGAATGGCTAGATTTATTATCTTAGTCACTCTTCATTAGAAAATCACATTGTAAGTAAAGAAAATATATTTTCCTATGAGTTCAGTATTAATCATGAGCACTTTTGTGTGTGTAGGGGTTTTTTTTTGTGAGACAGGGTTTCTCTGTAACAGCCCTGGCTATCCTGGACTTGAATTGTAGACCAGGCTGACTTCAAACTCACCCCTTCAGAGTACTGGAATTAAAGGTGTGCACCGCCATGCCCAGTTTCATGGGCACTTTTTAAAAAATGTCTTTTTTTTTTTTTTTTTAAACTTAGTTGTAGTTTGAGTATGGTTAAATTCAGAACTTGCCCGTTTTGGTATAAAGCTCCGAGCTGATAAGTGTTGAAGCACCCTCCAAAATGAGAGACGCTCATTAGAAGCCCCCTAGCACTCCATTGTCACTCGCTACTCCATCCCTGCCTTGGGCACTCCCAGTCTATTTGTCATCCTTTATTGCTGGTGGCACAGTTTTGAAAACTTATTTTTTTTTTGTTGTTTACTTGCTTTTGTTTTGAAGGCAGGTCTCACTATGTAGCCCAGGCAGACTTGAGTTGAGAGCCCCCTCTCTTAGACTCCTGAAGAGTAGAAGTACAGGCTGAAGCTTTTTTGACTATGTAGCCCATTCCTCCTCCTTTTTCTTGTTCTCTTGTGGCCTCCATTTGGTTTTACTACGTACGTACTTGCAGATCTGCCTTCTTTCCAATCCCTGTATACCCTCTCTGGCAAGGTATGGGCCTTTAACATCCTTCCATGAGCCCGGCATAGAATGGCTCACAATTTTAATCCCAGCATTTGGAATGCAGAGGCCACTGGGTCTCTGTGAGTTTGAGCCTGGTCTACATAGTGAGTTCCAGGACATCCAGAGCTTATAATGGAACACCACACACACACACACACACACACACACACACACACACACACACACACTTTAATTTCAGCACTTGGGAGGCAGAGGCAGGTACTCGTTTCGGGGGGAAAAAATTCCTTCCATGAGATGACACATGGCTACATGCAAGGGAAGAAATCTACTTTTAGAATTACTGCCTTCTATTTAGAGAATCTGTTTAATGCTCCCTCAGAGAATAAATTTATTAAGATTTTGCTAGTGTTGGTATAGCTGGGAATGAGAGAGCGTTGGCCCTTGGTGATGAGCATACTTAACTCTGATACTCTTGCAATCAATGGATATTGAAGGTCCAGAAGGAGCCAACCTGTTCATCTATCACCTGCCCCAGGAGTTTGGAGACCAGGACTTACTGCAGATGTTTATGCCCTTTGGGAATGTCGTGTCGGCCAAGGTTTTCATAGACAAGCAGACAAACCTGAGCAAGTGCTTTGGTATGTTAACTTCTCTTCTGCTGTAAGAATGGGATTAAGTAAAAGACAAAAAAGAAGAAAAAAAAAAAAAGAAAAAAAGAAAAAAAAGAAAAAAAGAATGGGATTAAGTATTTTGCCACTGAGAGAGAGAAAGAAAGTGGCTGCTGACAAATTTGAGTTTGAGTTTGAATTTAGCAGATCATATGACCTCTTTCTGAGCTTTAGTTTTATCTGTAGTAGAGATAGTGATTTCTGCTCACAGTATTGGTCCAGAGGAACTAGTGTATAGAAATAGCTTTGCAAGGGGAGAAAGAATGCTGGTAAATGTCAGGCAGTACCATTGAGAACCTGATTGTGGTTTCATGTGGTTGTCATTGCCAGAATTGTTGTGCGTGCTGAAAACAATTGAGATACAGACAAGGACTAAGACTCCTTGCTTTGTTAGGTTCCTCACCGAGGTTTCTGCTTGGACATACAGGTTTTGTAAGTTACGACAATCCTGTCTCAGCTCAAGCTGCCATCCAGTCCATGAACGGCTTTCAAATTGGAATGAAGAGGCTTAAAGTGCAGCTCAAACGTTCGAAGAATGATAGTAAGCCCTACTGAGTGCTCCCCTCTGAGACTGGAGTGAGAAGATCTTCTGGTAAGTGGGGGAGGAGCACCCTTAATCATTCGAAGCCCTAAGGCTGTGTGTTGACAGCCCCGGACCCTGATCCCTGCCACTCTCGCAGGCACAGCTTGCCCTGAAGACTCAGCTACTGCCTTCTGTGGGAGTGTCGCTTCGTACAGAGGACACGTTTGTGCTTTGGTTTCCAGTGTTTTACTTTGGAGTTTAGGTGCCATATCCTGAGGGATTTTGTTTTGTTTTGTTTTGTTTCTTTTTCCCTTTATTTAAAGTTTGCTGTGTTTGTAACCAGTTTGTTGAGAAGGACCAACACCAGTCCACCTTGAGGAAGAGGGAAATGGGTTTAAAAGATAATTAGAACATGCCCCAAACCATGGAAAGAGAGGACTGAGCAGAACAGAAAGTTGATCCCCGAAGTCTCTCTCCCTGTGTGGGAAGAGTGAGAACTAAGTCTAATGAGGTACAGGGCAGAGTGGGTGAGGTGGCTTAGCTTCTAGACCCCTTAGAACTGACTGCTTTCTGTGGAAATGCTGAATTTATGCCACCTGTTTTTCTAATTTTTGTCCTGGATATCTGCCCTTCTTTCCTAAAAGGGGGTAAAGCAAGTCTCATGAAATAATGCACTTTTCATTTAGCCTGAAATATGCAAATAGTAGGGAGATACCCATGAGTACGCAGCCCAGCCCGCCATCCATGTTCTATTAATTGCCCTACCTGATTGGTGGCTGTTTAGGGAAAGCAGCCAGAGAGGTCATTTTTGTTAATTTTAACATGAAGTTAGACTGTGCCCATATCCAGTAGTTTCTTTTGTAGAAAGTATATGGAAGTTCATAACACCGAGGAATGTTGCCTCCTTCTCTGGCCACAGTTTTCTCATGAGGACAGACATAGGAAGCTCTAAACAGCATCTCTAGCCAACAAGGGTGCAGTTCATGGGCAGAGCAGTCAAGAAGCCATCTGATTAATGGAGGAGAGACCTACTTCTTGGTGTGCCTGAATCAAGGTCTCTTCAAGCCACTTTGCTATATCTGAGCAGAGCCTAGTATTCAAGAAGGTTCAGAAGTGCATTTCTGCCTCCCCAATGAAGGTACCCCAAAAGCTGTGTTCCCATAAGGTCTGACAGGCCTCTCCTCTAACCACTCTAGCCCCATTTTCTGTCCTTGAAGACAGAAGAAAGTACAGGATGTTTACAGGCTCCATGTGGATTCAGTGTTCATTTACCTCAGTATTAACCCATGTTCATTTTGTCATCATGCTTACAGCAAGCTCCCTGCTGCCTTTCACGGGTCTTAACTCCAGCCTTTGCCAGTGTCCCACACAGCCTCTGGGCTCTCCTTCTGCTCTAAGAGAAGCTGTTGGGAATATGCAGCTGAGCAGAGGTAGCCCCATAAGTATATGATTAATAGTTACAGGCAGGGCCTTGGGTTCCTGGGTCATTGGAAGCTTAAACCTCACAAGTGAAAAGTCTTGACTCCTAGCAGCAGAGATTAGAAGGGACTAGCCTGCTTTAAGTCAGATGGGGACATTCTCCTTGTCATGCTGTCCTTGTGGATAACAAACAGGGATTGACCATCTTGCTGTTGTACAGGAAGTGTTAGTGGTGTGTTATCCATTGATGCTGGGACAGCTGTTCTCTTATAGTGATAAGTTGAGTCTGTTGTCCTCTTAAACATGAGACATACACTTCTTAAGCCGAACCACGTAAACTTGAATTCTGTGCACTGGGAGAAAAGTGTCCTGTGTTTCAAGATAAAACTGTTCTAAAGGCTTCCAGGGTATTGATGGAATTTTTTAAAATAATGCAAAAAAGTAAAAAATAAAAAAAAACTTAAAAAGGAAAAAAAAGAAAAAAATGGTAGGTTGGGCAGGCACTGCTCTGAATCCCAACCGGCCGGAACCAAGAATGTTGTTTCTATTTTTATAGAAGTTTTATACAGCTCCGGGGTGGAGAATATTTATTACCTAAATTATATCTCTGGAAAAGGCCAGGATTTTGTAGAATCCAGAATGTGATTGTTGTACACACAGGGTGCTGTGTATGATTGAAACTACTGACTTTCTGTGACCGTTTGCAGCCCAGGTAACCTGTCCAAGGGGAAGGCTAACATTAATGCTGTGAATTGGCAGAGGCGAGAGCTGTGCTCCATAGGGTGCTGCCAGCGCTGTGCTCCCTAACCTTCTTGTGTTCTGTCTTCCTCCTTGACCAGAACATCACGTTCTGCCCCATTCTTCCCGTTCCCTCTATCTCTCCCATTTCATTGTCCACAGATTTGTCCTGTGCTCCAGGACCAAATGAAACTTTCCTAATGATATTAGAAGCAAAGGAGTGACCCCATCTTTGGAACAGACCCCAAACTTCATACCTACTTGTGATTTCTAAAAGGAGCACTTGCCCCAGCTGAGCCATGGTCAGCCATGGCTGGCTCAGTTAGCCAGCTAGCCAGCTGGGGAGACCATGTACTTCCGTTATCCCATTTGCCCAGTGCATTCGCACAGCACTAGCTGTCCTTGAGCACAGTCCTCCCCAGGCCAAAGATGGTTTTGTTGAAGAAGCTGCTCCCCGTAAGTCTTGATGGGAAAGGGCTCAGCTTAGAGTGGAGACTGAAGTGAAGTCTTAAGCAGTCTGTTTTTGTTGTGTGGAGGGTTCACTTACAGTGTTTTCTGCTGTAGTTTTGTCTCATGGATTCTATCATGCCATTGATTTGCCTTCAGTGCAGCCCAGCCACTATCTCCTGGGTTCCACAAGAGTGGCCAGGGTGTATGTGGAACTTTAGGGCTTGGATTTCTGGGAACAAGGGCGGGCCATCCTAGGATTGAGCAAGAAACTCTGGCCCTCTATCTACCCTACGTATGTCTCCCTCCCACTCTAGTTAGCATCTTTTGTTGCTGAGACCCTGCTTGCCCAGAAACTGTCTTCATGTGTTAGGTGCTTTGCAGGAAATCCAAGCCTTAGGTTCCCTTGTGTCTCTGGCAGTTGGATGTTCTCGTGGTGTCCTTCATGTCCTTTTGAACTTTCCCCTGTGTCCATTGTTAGCATGTGCAAAAGTTCTTGTCATTTCCCACCCCTGCCCTTCCCCATCTCCTCATTTCAGGGCTGCATACAGTGAGTGTCCTGTTCTCTTTCTCTGTTTGGATGTATTGCTCTGTGTAACTCAGTGGATCTCCCTCTTTCTGGTTTGTTTTTTTTTCTAGATTCCTGCCGTTTGTTCATCGTTGTGCCTAAAGCATGTCGATGTGGCGTCAAGTACATCGTCCAAATCCCTGTCTCTTCAGCTTCTCTGATGCTTGAACTCTCACCTTTGACCTTGTGTTGACCTTTGATGCTGATGTGTATTTTATTATGTTTGTTTCTTTCTTTGTTTTTTCTTTTTTCTTTCTTTTTTTTCCCTTTTGTGCTGCCAAATTGGTTTTGCTAGAACGACTGCTGAAGGGAAAATATTTAAACTTGCATTTGAATATAAAAAAATCTATTTTTCTAGAACTTCATAAGATAACCACTTGATTTTGTGATTCCAATTCTTTGTAACTGTCTCAGAGCAGCCCTACTAGCACATGCCGTGTGGTGTTTGTATCCTTGTGAACACACAGCCAGTCCGCTTCCAGGCTTTGTTCCTCTGTGTGCTTAGTTTTAAAGACAACTTTGAAATAAACAATGAAATAAAAGATGTCACTAAAATCTTTGAGGCTCCTGAACACATTTTGCTGACATAGTTTTGGGGCTTGAGGAGACCGCATGTTGTTATTAGTTTTTGTTTTTCTGAGTTCTCAACTGCAGAAAAATGTCTGAAATACACCCTACCCCCATCCCCTTTTCACTGGATGCTGAGGTTTGGGCCCCAGCGAGCCTTTTTCTTTTCCTTTTGTGGTTCTTCCTGAAGCAGCCCTGCAGGGAAGCCCTAGGGTCCCCTCCCCTCCTCTCCCCTCCCCTCCCCTTGGCTCAGCCAGCTCACACCCGTGCTTCCTACAGTCTCCACAGCAAAATGTGATGCTTTCAACTTTTTTGGGTTTTGTATTGTTTTTGCCTTTTTGTTTTGAATTTTTCCTTTCCTACTAAGATTATGCCCAGAAAAAAACAAGTTGTGCATGTTTCCTGCTGTTTCTTCACACCTTCGTATGTATCACCTTCACCTCTCTGTTTTCTATAGTTTGTGCAAAAACTGACTGATTTAAAGGGGTTTCAAAGAAGATGTTTTAAATTGTTATGGGGTTGATTTTTTTTTTTTCCTCAAGATTGTATTGTTTTATTTTGAAGTGGCAACTTTCTCCTCTATTGCCCTTAGAGTGTTTGCCTGTGCACTTAGACTGTCACTCTTTGTGGCCTCCAGGTCTCAGTGGGGGATCCAGGAGGCCAGCTGCTCTGCTCAGGGAGTACAGGGGCCAGAGAGGCAGAAGCAGAACCAAAGGTGGCTGTGGGTAGGCAGGATGCAGCGCATCAAGGCTAGATCACGGAGGGAGGGAGGGAGGGAGGGAGGGCAGGCGGGTAGTGCTTCTGATTACCCAGAGGAGGTCGTCTGTGTACTGCATGGCAATATACCTGCCTGCCTGCCTGCGCTTTCCCTAGGTGACAAGCACAATAAATACTACAGTCTTCACACTGTTTACAGCTCTGGGCACCAACCACCCCGCACTGGCTCTTCACTATGGCTCCGCTCTTACTTAGCTAATAGAGTTAAATTGGGTGAAGAGCCAGATAGCTACTGTCCCCAGGTGCCAGACCAGCCAGTTCTTTGGTTTCCTAAGGGAAACTTACCCTCTTCTCTTGTAGCACCATCCAGCCTCAGGGTCTTGGGGACTTGGAAGAATGTGAATAGAGGAGGAGAGGCTAGAGGAAATGACAGGGATGGAAATGAGTAGACAGATCTGTGAAGAGTAGAGGCCGCAGGGAGGATTTTTGACAGATCCCACTGAGACTTAAGCACTGGTGGGAGGGAAAGTGGAAGCAAGATTGTCCAGGAAAGGGTGGCAAGGTGCAGCAAGGGATGGGGGTGGGGAGGAGAAGCACTGCCTGGCATCATCCACTCCCTGGTGTTGAAGGGACTCCAGCACAATTTCTGGTCTGGGACCCTACAGGTTGACCAATATATTATGCTTGAGGCCACCTTACTAGGAAGAAATGGCAGCCAAGTGGGGGTCGTAAGTAGGCTGCTTAATGTCCTGGAAGGGGTGGTGGGATGGAAAGAGGCCAACGCCTAGCATGAGAGAGCCTGCTGTGTGCCCACAGTCTGACTGCACAGAGCGCCTCTGTCGGCAGGAGATACTGAGGTCCCCTTCCTGTGATGAGAAGCTGGGTTTGCCAATATAGTTTGCTTTCAATTCCAAGAGGAGCTCTGGGAAAACCTGTGGATAAAACCAAATGCCAAATGTTGGACATTGTTTCCTTTTCCTTTTCTCTCTGATTGTTTTAATTGTTCTGTAGTGGTTTTAATGGATTTGAGACCCTGGAGCGGCAGCTGCCTTTCTGATTTCCAGCTGCTTTTTGTGAATAATTTAAAAAGAAAAAAAAAAAGAAACTTTACATTTTGGAGACAAACCTGTGTGAGTTTTTTATTGGTACAAACGTTGTATTTAACACTAGGGGTTTTGTACAGTTTTTTGCCTTTTCTACTAGAAAACAATGTAAAGTGATTTCACAATGTGAAGAGAAAAAAAATTGCCACTATGACCAAACGCACAGTCTGTTCTGCAGCAACAACGGGATTCAATCAACTCAAGTCGTGATTCAGCCGTAGAAATGCTTTTCTTGACCTTGTTTGAGCTTTCCTTTTTTCCTGTTTGATTTATAAAAGATGTCTTTTGTGTGTGAACTTGTGTTGTACTCTGTAGAAAATTATGGATTTTGCTTTAATGGTTTTTTAAAAAAAAAAAGGGCAAGAAGAGCCCGTGTCGCTTTTCTTACCTAATCACAGTTTGTGTAGTGGATTAAAAAAGAAAAAGTTGTTAAAAGTTTGGAGCAAGGGAGTATGTGTTTAAAAGGACTCTCCTTCCTTTTTGTGTGTTTTTCCTTTTGTCCCAATGGGGAACCTAAATCTGTTTTAATTGCACAGACACACGGACAAAAAGTCATTTTGTATCTGCCAAGTGTGGTACCTTCCTTTGTTTATTTGCTATTAAACTGTTTGAGAAGAACTGTTTGTCTTCTGAGTTGTTGATTGAAGGTGCCTGGGGGGATGGGATGGGATGGGGACAGCTTCCAGACCTGACAATGATTCAGCTGAAGCCACTCAGAGCTCTGGATGGAAAAGACAGTTTCTCTCTGGAATGCTACTTGTGTTGCATGTCTGCATTCTACAAGGTCACCATAATATGGAAACATCTTGAAACACTTTGGTAGCTTTAATTTTTTGTCCTCCCTCTTCTGTTACTGCTGATGGCCATGTGAATCCTAGATCATGGCCTTCTCTCCAAGCCTTTAGTCTTCAGCCCCAAAAGTAGTTAGACCTTTACGGTTAATTCTTCAGGTATTCTAGATCATTCTCTAATAAAGCCTCCTGCCTAGGACTGCCTTTGAACTTCTGGGAGCTTGCAGTTCAGCTACTGGATTTAAAGAGGCAGAGATTCTGGCTGAACAACAGCCCTGTCTTTGTCCAGTCCTTCACTACAGCTGTCATCCTCCATGGAGAAGCCTGGTAACTGGGTAGTTCAGTCTTCATAGAACTGAAGCTACAGCTGACTTGAGGGTGGTGCCACTCTATTTGGGGTTGGCCTGGTGAGTAGTGTAACTCAGGCATTTCCTGGACACTGTCCATTTGATATTGACATGAGGAATATAGAGATCTTGTCAACCACACTTGCCTTTAATTACTGTTTTTTAGGTCTCCATTTCTGTTCTTTCTCCCTACCCCCCTCAAAACAGAATCCTGTCGTCTAATTCCAGCTGACCTTACAGTCTCAGGGGCCTTCCTGATGCTGAAGTGACTATCATGCACTTCCATGCCTGGTTTAAAGTGTGTTTAAAATCAGAAGTCTGGGGCAGGGGATATAGATCAATGGTAGAATGCTTACTTGGGGTCCCTTGTCTTGTAACCACCAGAGACAAATGTCTCAAAAGCAGACACTAGTGTGTTAGTTACCCAGCTTTTCCTAGGCAGCTGCAGTGACCCCAGGCTCCAGTGAGAAGAGACTCAGTGGGGACTTGTGGCTCTCATACCGTCCACCTAATGCCCAGAGGTGACTGCTGGTCAGTACTGCTCCTGCAGAAGGGCCACCACCTGTGGGAGCCAAGGTTCCTCTGGGACATTTCTCTGTAATTCCACTATCTGGTCTTGTTTACTGTTTCGTTTTGAGACAGAGTCTCTCACTACATAGCCCTAGCAGGCATAGGACTCATGTAGATCAAGTTGACTTCCAACTCACAGTGCTAGGGTTTAAGGTGTGAGCCACCTCATCTGCCCTTAATGTTTTTATTTTTGTATATCCATATAAAATGTGCTGTCTTAACTGTCCTTATACAAATAATGGCATTTAAGTACAAACAGTGTACCACCATTGCACTTAAATGACTTTTTTAATTTTGGTTTTTCGAGACATGCTTGTCTGAGAAAAATAAATGTGCTAATAATGTAAAATGTCTATTGAACATCCTCCCTGGGTTGTTTTTCGTTTTGTTTTGTTTTGTTTTTTTCATACTTTGAAGAAATGGTATGGTTGGGCTGGAGAGATGGCTCCGCGGTTAAGAGCCCTGACTGCTCTTCTGAAGGTCCTTAAGTTCAAATTCCAGCAACCACATGGTGGCTCACAACCATCCATAATGAGATCCGATGCCCCCTTCTGGTGTGTCTGAAGACAGCGACAATGTACTTACATATAATAATAGATAAATCTTTTTAAAGAAAAAGAAATGGTATGGTCTGAGCCTCATGTGAACTCTTCCCAGAAGTTAGTTATCTTAATGGTTTCCTTCTTGACAATACCTTCTTTCCCCCTCTCCTCCCCTCTCTTGTTTTTTTGTTTGTTTGTTTGTTTGTTTTTTGAGTCAGTCCTAAGTAGCCCAGGCTAGCCTCAAACTAGCTTGATCTTCCTGCCTCTGCTTCCTAAATCCTGGGATTATAGGCATGAGTCATCATGTCTGACTCACATTTGATTCTCTTTGACTTAAATGCATGGCAGTGTATGCTTTAATCCTAGCACTGAGAGGCAAGTGGATCTCTGATTTAGAAGCCAGCCTGCTCTACATTGTGGACTCCTGGCCAGCCAAGGTTACATAGTAAGACCCTGACTCAAAAAAAAAGGGCTGGAAAGCTGGTTGGTTCTCTGGTTAAGAGCGTGGATTGTTCCTGCAGAGGACCCCTAAGTTTGGCTCCCAGCAACCAAATGGGGCTGCTCACACCTTGTATCTCCAACTGCTAGAGATCTTCTGGTCTCTGGACATCTGCACTAAGTGTACACATTAGCCACATACAGTGACACAGACAAAATTAAACCTTTTCCGTAGGCAGGGTAGGGGACTAGAGAGATGGCTCAGCGGTTAAGAGCACAGACTGCTCTTCCCGAGGTCCTGAGTTCAATTCCCAGGACCATATGGTGGCTCACAACCATCTGTAATGGGTTCTGATGCCCTCATCTAGTGTGTCTGAAGACAGTGACAGTGTACTCATACTTTTTTTTTTTTTTTTTTTAAAGGCAGGTAGTAGAGCTGCTCTCTTAGTCATTCATTGCCTTGGAATTGGGATTCTACATTTCTGAGACATAAATTAAATAGTAGAATGAACATCTTTCAGTTTAATGGCATACCTAAAAGCTATTACTTTTCTTTCTTGAATTTTATGATGTTTAAAGTCGGATTTTGTCTCTGTAATACAGATGGTAACTTAAGAATAGTTTGCATTCCCTTATGAAACGCTTCTGGGATGGCCCACTCACTACCTTCAGTGCTTGTCATCTGTCTGCTGTGACTTTTTATTTTTTTGAGACAGGGATTCTCTGTATAGCCCTGGCTGTCCTGGAACTCACTCTGTAGACCAGGCTGGCCTCAAATTCAGAAATCTGCCTGCCTCTCCCTCCCAAGTGCTGGGATTAAAGGCGTGTGCCACCACTCCCGGCCTGCTGTGACTTTCTTGGTCTGGTCAGCACATAGGTGTCCTATCACATACTACATTTATCTAAGCAGCTGGGTCTCTGGTTGAGAAAAAGCCACCAGGAAGGAAAGCCAGATTTTCCCTTCACCTCTGGGAATGTCACTCTGATATCATAGAGTTTCCCTCTGGGAGAGTTAGAGACTTTGTGACTTTCAAGCACTGATTCTTCCTTCTGGAATCTTCTCCATCCCCTACCATCTGGCATTTCAATTACTTTACATGTGTAGCCTTTGTCTCTGCAGGGGAAGCTCCAATAGTAAGGAGGGCTTCTGTTTTACTAAAGGAAAGTTATCTTGGCTTGAGAACCTGAACTGTCTGCTGGGAACACACATTCCCTGTCCCAACTTTCCTGTCCCCCTTTGACAGGATCAGAGTTTGGGGCTTGTTTGGTTACTTTTTGAGACAGAGTCTTAGTACAGTTCTGACTGATCTGGAACTCCTTTTGCAGACCAGGCTGCCCCTGTATTAGAGATCCACCTTGTGCCTCCCAAGTGCTAGGTTTAAAGGCTTATGCTGTAGTGTCTGATGAGCTGGGAGATTTTAAAAGTAGGGAGCCCATTCCTGTGCAGTTACCCTATTGGGAGTGGTACAGCTATTATACATCCTAAATTGGGAAGGTTCTCATCACTTCAGAGGCCATATTCATGAACATTTATTTTCCTAGCCCTTGTTGACTAAGCTACTGTGTGTGTGTGTGTGTGTGTGTGTGTGTGTGTGTGTGTGTGTGTGTGTGTTTCAAGACAGGTTTTATTATAGTTTGGGTTTTATTGCTGTGAAGAGACACCATGACCAAGCTCTTAAAGTCAAACATTTTATTTGGACTGCCTTACAGTACCAGAGGTTCAGTCCATTACCGTCACAGTGGGAGGGTGGCATCATATAGCATACTTAGTGCCGGAGGGGACCGGAACTTCATACTGAGCAGAGCCTAAGCTGAGGTCCTCGAAGCCTACCTACACAGTGACACTTCCTCCAGCAAGGCTGCACCTCCTAAAAGTTCCACTCCCTATGACCAAACATTCAAACACAGGAAGCCATGGGGGCCAAACCTAATCAAACCACCACAGCAGGGGTTTTTCTGTGTAGCCCTGGCTGTCTTGCTGCTTAGATCTGTAGACCAGGCTGGCCTGGAACTCAGATCCACCTGTCTCTGGCATGTGCTACCACCTCTGGCTAGACTAATCTACTTGTAGTAGATTTGTGCATTCTGCATATTTTGGGTAAATGTAATCACAAGCTTTTAGATAGCCTCCGCCCTGAGGTGGCTTCTCCTTTCTCTTCTAAGTGTACTCAATGAATAAATACCCTACCACCTGACTGGGGCCTTTCCAGCCCTTTGAGCTTGTCTTCTATGTTGTTTCAAAACCATCCTACTTGTGTATCCCTTCCAACCCCACCTTCCCTTCCCCTAATGTGACTTGCCTCATCCTGAAACTCTGTAGAGCAGTGGTTCTCCTAATGCTGTGGCAATTTCTCATGCTGAGATGACCCCCAACCATAAAATTGTATTGCTTCTCCCAAACTGCAATATTGGTACTATTAGGAATCTTAATGTGAATATCTGGTATGCAGGATATCTGATGTGACCCCCCCCAAAGGGGTCCTGACCCATGGGCTGAGAACCATTGGTCTAGACCTACGTCATTCCAAACCGTTTGCCCATTAGCTTCTGTGATTTTTGTTTTTTAAATTAAGGTTTGCTGGGTGGTGGTGGTTTGTGCCTTTAATCCCAGCACTCTGCAGGGAGAGGCATGCATAATCTCTGAGTTCAAAGACTGGTTAGTCTATCAAGCAAGTCCCAGGATGACCTGGGTTTCATACCGAGAATCCCTGCCTCAAAAGCAAAAGAAGGAAGACTTAATGTATTTTTCATATGCATGAATGCTTTGCCTGCGTGTGTGTGTCTGCTGGTGTATGTGCCTGGTGCCTTGGAAGCTCAGAAGAAGGAGTTGGAACCCCTGGAACTGGAGTTAAAGGTGGTGAGCTGCCAAGTGTGTACCAGGAACTAAACCTATGTTCTCTGCTTGAACAAGTTCTTTTAATTTCTAAGCCATCTTCTCATCCCTAAATAAAGTATTTTTTAAAATAAAACTGGTTCTTCAGTTGTTCTACCCTAACATTTCAAGTATTCAAAAACTATTTGACAAGCTGCCTTGGTTACTGTTCTGTTGCTGTGAAGAGCATATCCAAGGCAGCTTATGAAACAGATTGCATTAGTTGGGTGTACTGGCTAGTTTTGTGTCAACTTGACCCAGGCTGGAGTTATCACAGAGAAAGGAGCTTCAGTTGGGAAAATGGCCCATTTCCTCGAGATCCAGCTGTAAGCCATTTTCTCTATTAGTGATCAAGGGAGGAGGTCCCCTTGTGGGTGGTGCCATCTCTGGGCTGGTAGTCTTCGTTCTATAAGAGAGCAGGCTGAGCAAGCCAGTAAAGAACATCCCTCCATGGCTCTGCATCAGCTCCTGCTTCCTGACCTGCTTGAGTTCCAGTCCTGACTTTCTTTGGTGATAATAGCAGTATGGAAGTGTAAGCTGAATAAACCCTTTCCTCCCCAACTTGCTTCTTGGTCATGATGTTTGTGCAGGAATAGAAACCCTAAGACAGTTGGAGGTGTGCTTAGTGAGTCTATGACCACTATGTTGGGAAGGATGTCGGCAGGCCGGTAGGCAGTGGTGCTGGAGTAGTAGCTGAGAGCTTGCTTACATCTTACCTGCAGGTTGAAGGCTGAGAACAAGAGGCTGATGTGGGCTTTTGAAACCTTTAAGTCTACCTCCAGGGACATACATTGTCCAACAAGGCCTCTGTTAATCCTTTAAAAGTCATGCCACCATCTAGGGACCAAGGATTCAGATATGTGAGCCTGTGGGGGCCATTCTCATTTAAGCCAGCACAGCCAGCACATTTTCAGTATTACCATCAGCTGTTGGACTCTTGTAGGTGGGTGCTTCTCTGGGGTCTGGAAAGAGAGCTTAATGGCTAACAGCGGGTTTTGCTCTTGCGGAGACCCAGGTTCTCGTCTCAGCCCCTATACGGTGGGTCACAACTGCCTGAGTGACCCTCTTCTAAGCTCCAAGGACACCAAGCATTTGCATAAAATGAATGTAGTAGTTAAACATTTTGAAAAATTAGGGTTTAAAAAAAAAAAAAACTTCCTAATTCCAGGACATAGAAGGCCAAGGTGAGAGAATCACGTTCAAAGCTACCCTGGGATGCATAAAGAAACTCTGGTCTCAAGAAAATGGGCCAGGGATGTGGTCCAGTTTGCAAAGTACAAGACTAGCAAACACCAGACCCTAGGTTTGATTCCCAGCATTGGAAAAACTGTAATGGCACTCTAGGTAGTAGAGGTCAGAGGGTCAGAAGTTCAAGGACATCCGCTCCAAGACAGGTTTGAGGCCTTTCTGGGCTACATGAGACACTGTCTCAGAAAAGGAGGGAGAAAAATCACTATCAACAGCAGCTCCAGTCCCTCCCAGCACCTAGGAACGTGGGAAGATAGAGACTGTCCTAGTTAGGGTTCCCATTGCTGTGAAGAGACACCATGACCAAGGCAACTCTTATAAAGAAAAACATTTCATTGGGACTGGCTTACAGAGGCTTAGTCCATTATCATGGGAAGAAGCATGGCAGCAGGCAGGCAGACATGGTGCTGGAGGAGCCAGGAGTTCTGCATCTTGATCTGAAGGCAGCAGGGAGACTTAACTCTCACTGGCCAGACAGGAGCTTTGAAACTTCAAGGCCCACCTCCTCAATGGCACTCTTCCTCCAGGAAAGCCACACCTAACAATGCTATTCCCTCTAAGCCAAGCATTCAAACATAATTCTATGGGGGCTGTCGTAGTCAGGGTTTGTATTCCTGCACAAACATCATGACCAAGAAGCAGGTTGGGAAGAAAAGGGTTTATTCAGCTTCCACTTCCACATTGTTGGTCACCAAAGGAAGTCAAGGCAGGAGCTGATGCAGAGGCCATGAAGGCTTACTGCTTACTGGCTTGCTTCTCCTGGCTTGCTCAGCTTGCTTGCTTATAGAACCCAGGACCATCAGCCCAGGGATGGCACCACTTACAATGGGCTGGGCCCTCCCCATCTTTATCACTAATAGAAAAAATGCCTTACAGCTGGATCTCGAGGAGGTATTTCTTCAAGGGAGGCTCCTTTCTCTGTGATAACTCCAGCTTGTGTCAAGGTCACACACAGAACCAGCCAGTAGGGGGGGCCATACCTATTCAAACCATCACATTCTACTCCCTGTCCCCATAGGCTTGTAGCCATAAAATAATTCAGAATGCATTTAGACCAACTTCAAAAGTCCCCATAGTCTATCACTGTCAATGTTTAAAGGTTTAACATTAACACTGAAAATTAGTCTCCTGGAATTAATCCCCTATAAAAAAGCAGATCACATACTGCCAACATATCATGACACAAACATTACAAAATGGAAGAACCAAAATGCAGTGAGGACCAAAGCAAGACCCAAACCCAGCTGGGCAAGTCTCAGACTCCGCATGCCCATGATTGATGGTAAGGTGTTCTTCAGGTCACCAAATCATAGTAACCCACCATGGGGACAAGCAAAGTGAGTCACCAGGCCAGAGGTAGTTACTATGTGGACCAACCAATGCCTGAAAAGGTTACTTGCTATACCAATTAGAATAAGACAGCTACCCTGTTGCTCATATCTGCCCCTTACAAAGGTATGAAAAGTGTGCTCTTTCTTTGTTCTGGGTCTCTCCTCTGGCCTGTGTGCTGTGGTGGTGGGGGGATGGAGTCCCCAACATATTGGATCAATAAAAATCCTCATGCGGTTTGCAGTGATGACAGTCTCCGTGGTCTTTGTGTGTGAGGGTCTTTTGATGAACTCCAAGAAAATCAGGCTTCACCTTCACAGCTTCACACAATGGTTTTTCTGGTCCTCCATGTACTCCTGTCATAGGCCTGGCTTCAGTGGCTTTTGTTTGTTACAGAGGGAGGTTTTATAACCCCTTTCACACAATGGCCTCTCTGGTCCTTCATTTAGAGACATGACTGAAACATTCTGTCCTTGATTCTAAAGCCAGAACCTTGTGGCCAAAGCTGCCAAGCTTGCTGGGACTGGAACATAGCCCCCTTGTTCTGTGACATCACCAGCTTTCTGTTTTTGATGGGATTTTTTTGTCCTGCCTTTGCAGAGTCTGTTGTTTTTTGTTTGTTTGTTTGTTTTTGTTTTGTTTTGGTTTTTTTGGTTTTTCGAGACGAGGTTTCTCTGTAGCCCTGGCTATCCTGGAACTCACTTTGTAGACCAGGCTGGCCTCGAACTCAGAAATCTGCCTGCCTCTGCCTCCCAAGTGCTGGGGTTAAAGGCGTGCGCCACCACGCCAGGCGCGCACCACGCCAGGCGGATAGTCTTGATCTTAGAGATCTGCCTGCCTCTTCCTCTCAAGGGCTGGGATTAAAAGGGTGCAACACCTTGCCTGAACCTAAACTTTGCTCTAATTCCTTTTCACGCTGTGAAAGTTTACTAGCTGGGATCTTGATCCTAGGTCACCACTCTCTTAATTCCATTGAATATCTTTAATCTGTTCTACCTCCATGGTTTAGCTCCATTCCACTTCCGGTGCCCCTTTAATGGTTGAACTGAACATTGTATTTTTCTTGCTCAGTTTGCTGTTTCATCAAAATGCTTTTCATAAGCGTTAACATTAGGAGCGGGTGAGATGCCTTAATGGTTAAGAGCACTAGCTGTTCTTCCAGGGTGCTGAGTTCAATTTCCAGCAACCACATGGTGCCTCACAACCATCTATCTATAAGGGGATTTGATGCCCTCTTCTGGCCTGCAGGTGTATATGCAACAGGGCACTCAGTCATTAAATTAAAAAACAAAGTTAACATAAGAATCCAGTGGTGGTGGCACACACCTTTAATCCCAGCACTCAGAAGGCAGAAGCAGTAGGATCTCTGTGAGTTTGAAGCCAGCCTGGTCTACAGAAAAACCCTGTCTAGAAAAAACAAAACAAAAGAAAAAACATTAGTTACTACACAACAGAATCTGTACTAAACTATTTTGAGATTTCCTTTGCCAGTGCAGTTAATCCAAAAATCTTCACTTTAGCCTCAGGAAAATCTCAGACAAGGACAAAAATAACTAAATTCCTTGCCAAAATATCACAAAAACTGTCTCTATGCTACATACTAATGTTCTCTGAAACCTCTTGAGCCAGGTCTCCACAGTTTAAATCACCCTATGCACGCCATCTTCCATATTCTTCTAGGATGACCCACTAAGCCCCTCTTAAAGCATTCCATTGCTTTCCTCATGCAAAGTTCCCAAATCCGCATTCCTCCACACAAGAACATGGCCAGGCCTATCACAGCAATACCCAAGTCCCTGGTATCAACTTCTTCTTAGGGTTTTATTGCTGTGAAGAGACACCATGACCAAGGCAATGCTTATTTAAAAAAAAAAAAAAAACATTTAATTAAGATTAGCTTACAGGTTCAGAATAACGTTTAGTCCATTATCATCATGGTGGGAAACATGGCAGCTTGCAAGAAGACATGGTGCTGGAGGAGCTAAGAGTTCTGCATCTTAATTGGAACGCAGGAGAGAGGAGGCTGTCTCTCATTGGCCAAACTTGAGCATACCTATGAGTCCTCAAAGTCTGCCTGCTCAGTGACACACTTCCTCCAACAAAGCCACACCTACTCCAACCAGGCCACACCTCCTAATATTGCCATTCCATGTGAGCCAAGCTTTCAAATACATGAGTATATGGGGCTGTGCCTATTCAAACTACCACAGAAGCCAAAGCATTCCCTTCCCCAGTGATTCTTGGTTGTGTCAAGTTGACAAAACTAACCATCACAGTGACCCCAAGAAGAAAACAAGGCAGATGGAAAGATCCCTCTGCTGTTTAGAGGCTGCATTGCTGCCAGGTGTAGCTAGTGATTTCTTTTCTTTGAGGCAAGCCTGGCCTTCATAGTTCCTGGACAGCCAGGGCTATGTAGAGAGAATCTGTATCAAATAAACAAATAAGAACATAAATGTTGTTCACTGCTCTTGAAGAGGAGCCGTGTTCCTTCATGGGACTTCTCACAGCTACTTATGGGCATTCAACACTTGCAAACTCCACAGATGCCTGCATTTAGAGGTGCATACCCCTCCTCACATACACATAATAAAAATAATACAGTGTAATAAAAATAAATCTTTCTTTATAAGTGTTGATATCTTACCCAAATGTTATGTTACCTTAAAAAAAAAAAAAAAAAAACTTTAACTAAAGGTCATGACATGGTCCAAGCATCCCAAGTGGGCAATTCCATGAACACTCAGTTTCAGAAGCTAGAAATTCAAGATAATCAAGAATAGTTCTCTCTTGGGAGGCAGAGGCAGGCAGATTTCTGAGTTCAAGGCCAGCCCGGTCTACAGAGTGAGTTCCAGGTCAGCCAGGGCTACACAGAGAAACCCTTGTCTTGAAAAGCCAAAAAAAAAAAAAAAAAAGAATAGTTCTCTCTTGAAGTCATTTGTTTTGTCTTTTGAGACAGTCCTTTGTAGCCTAGATTGGCCTTAATTCCTTGGACCTGAAGATGGCCTTGAGTTGGTCTCCAGGTGTGCACCACAGGCTGGGATTCACATTGTCTTCCTGTGTCTGATCTCTTACCCATAATAGGTGTTAAGGCCCACTCCAGTATTATGAAGCTGTTTCCTCCAAGAGGGAATGGAGAGAGAGAGAGAGAGAGAGAGAGAGAGAGAGAGACTCAGGACTTGGGAAGCCAAGGAAACTGTAAGGTTATGCAACTTGTGAGCGGGCGCTGAGAGGACAGAGGTTCAGTGGGTCAGACTCTAAGCTGTGGAGGAAGCTCCAGGGATACAGATGTCTTCATCTGCTGGGGTGAGCTTTCCAGTGAAGAGCCGCCTTTGGTCACCCTGCTCCTGTAAGTAACTGTAATAAAGTCTTTGGTTCACTCAAGCTAGACAGGTGAAATCCCTTCTTTGGTCAGTTACTGGTGTTCCATGTAGGGTTCCAGGATAATTGTCTCCTCAGAAAAATACAACAAAGATCTCTTCCTGTGAGGACTGACCAAGGACCTTAGAACAACCAAAGTTTCAACGCTAGGTGTCCCAATGGTGACTCAAGGTCACCTTACAATCATTGGTGGGGGAGGGAGAGCCTTCAGTAGGATTGTCTGCAAGCTGGGCAAGGAGTCCCATGATGAGGCTTCTGGGAATCATCCCTGTACCAAGTGGGTGTCATGATGGGACTGCCTAAATCACCCCTGCTCCAGGGAACACCGGTTAATCAGGGTAAACCTGGGTGGGCACCAAAGAAATAATTTCAGGGCCTGGACAGATAGATCAGTGGTAAAGAGCCTGGCTGCTCTTCCAGATGACCCCAGTTCAATCCCCTGCTCACAACTGTCTGTGACTCCGGTACCTGAGAATCTAATGTCCTCTTCTGACCTCTGTAGGCTCTTGCACATGCACACTTTTTTTTAAAAAAAAATTTTTTTAATTTATTGAATGTGAGTGCTCTGCTGGATATACATCCACAAGCCAGAAGAGGGCGTCAGATTCCAGTATAGATTATGAGCCACCATGTGGTTGCTGGGAATTCAACTCAGGACCTCTGGAAGAGCAACCACTGCTGAGCCATCTCACCAGCCCCCCAACACACATGTTTTTGAGACAGGGTTTCACTTTGTAGCTTTAGATGACCTGGAACTTTCTATGTAGACCAGGCTGGCCTACTTGCTATATAGACCTGCCTGTCAAGTGCTGGCCTTGAAAGTGTATATACCACCACACCCAGCTAAATATACTTTTTAAAAATCAGGTCCACCTAAGTCTACCCGGTAAAAGGGCACTTTATATTTCCCCAGAAGAAGCCACACAGCTCCTATTACCTGCTTTACTTTGCCTTAATTAGCTTTAATTTTTTTTTTAATTTTTAATTAGCTTTTGTTTATTGTTTTTGTTTTTCAAGACAAGGTTTCTCTGTGTAGCCCTGGCTGTCCTGGAACTCACTCTGTAGACCAGGTTGGTCTCGAACTCAGAAATCCGCCTGCCACTGCCTCCCAAGTGCTGGGATTAAAGGTGTTGCGCTGCTACTGCCCGGTAGGATTTTTTTCTAAATAAACTTTTTAAAAAATTTGTTTTTTTCATTGTATGTGCATTGGTGTTTTGCCTGTATGTATGAAGGTGTCATATCACCTGGAGCTGGATTACAGCCCACCTTAACTAGCTCTTTAAAGACTATTTCCACATACGGCTGCATTGTGAGGAAGGGGTTAGGCCTTCATGATATGGATCTAGGACGGGAGAGACACTATAGCCATAATTAGGGAGGACTGATGGGGACTGCTTGTGAGTACACACTTATGAATATAGTGACAATTTGGGATTAGAGTTCACTGTTAGAGATGCTGTCAAACCAGAGCTGGAATTAGAATTGGGGGATTTTTCTTATTTATTGTGTCCATGTGTAATGGCACACATTCATACGGGAATTGGAGGACAACTTATGGGCGTCTGTTCGTCCTACCGTGTGGATCCCAGGGATGGAACTCAGGTTGTTAAGTTTGTTAGCAAATCCTGTTACGCCATCTCACCAGCCCCTGGGATTGGGACACTTTTTGGCTATTCAAGGACCATATGTGGCCTCTGGTCGTCATTTTGTCAAGGGGTAGTATCATCTCTTCTCACTAACACACTGTCCCCTTCACACTAGACACTGTTCTAAGTCCTTGACAATCAGCAAGTCCTCTGGTTCTGTGGTCATCCTGTGAACTAGGAGCTGTTAACCTTTCTTCCCAGGGCCAGCAATGTGTGTGCCCAAATTCTCTATGCTCACACAGCTCATACAGAAATACAGCAAGCAGGGCCAGGCTGGCGCCCATTGCTGTGCTGTGCTGTGTGAGAGCCACCACACCACTGTGAGAGTTTAACTATCCTTGCCTTCTAGAGGAGGAAGCAGGCTCAGAGAGCTACATAATTTGCTTAAGGGAGTTAGGAGGAAACCAGGCCTCCTACCAGCTGGCTAAGGGGAGGTATTAGGAACAGTGTGGACATGTACCCAGGTAAGTGTCCATGTGATGGGTAAAATGAGAAAATAAAATGGGGGAGGAACTGGGAAGAAAAGAGGTGAAGCCGGGCTGTAATGGCACATGCCTTTAATCCCAACACTCAGGAGGCTGAGCCAGGCTTACAAAGAAAGTTCCAGGACAGCCAGGGTACACAGAGAAATCTTGTCTCAAGAAAAGAAAGAAAGAAAAGGAAGGAAGGAAGGAAGGAAGGAAAGAAGGAAGGGGAAAAGAAAACAGAAGAAAAGAGCAGCACCAGGCTGGACATTCCCCTCCCCTCCATGATGCCCATTTGCCCAGTGTCCTGCCTGCCGTCAGAACCTCTGGCCTATGGCTTGCCTGCATCCTGGCAGACAGCCTTTGGCAAGGCTTCCAAAGAGCATAACCTGCCAGGGGCATCAAGGCCAGTGTCAGAAGTGTCAAAGGGTCACCAAACAGGTTCTCAGGTGGTGCAGTGCCTATATCCCTGCGACAGCCACCTTTCAGCTTGGAGTGGGTGCAGCAGGAACCCTCGTGACCTTGCTGCTGACATTCCTCAGAAACCACGTGGCCCCAACTGGCAGGGACAGCTGCAGACAGGGGCTGAACCAGCCTTGTTCCCAGGGTGGCGCCCGTGGTCCATCCAGGCCCTGCTTAGCTTTTGCTTGGTGTTGCTCCCCCCATCCCGTCCCCCAGAGATCAGCCGACACCGTGGGTCCAACACCATGAGGGTCTAAAGATACCTAGCCAGCCGCGGTCTTTCCGAGTGGCCAGGCTGTGGGAAGATGGGGCAGGACCAGACAAAGCAACAGATTGAAAAGGGACTGCAGCTGTACCAGTCCAACCAGACAGAGAAGGCACTGCAGGTGTGGATGAAGGTGCTGGAGAAGGGCTCTGACCTCGTGGGCCGCTTCCGGGTGCTGGGCTGCTTGGTAACAGCTCACTCAGAGATGGGTCGCTACAAAGAGATGCTGAAGGTACACATGACCCTTCCAGGGTGCTATGGGAGGGCCCAGGCGCTGTGAAAAGATTGGGAACAGGACTGGGTGGCTTCCAATTCCCAGACGCCCTTGTATCTTCCTGAGTGAAAACCCCCTGTGTTTCACAGGCTAGTGTCTGAAGTTTTTTGAATATGCATGGAAGATCCTGAGTCTTAGTTGGCTGGGTATCTTCAGAGTCAGGCCTGTGGCCTTCGACCTGGGTGTCAAAGCCTCATGATCACAGGCATCAGGAGCCAGAGTCCAGAGATCTCAAGCCCAAACCTCCCAGTCTAGGTTTTAGTCGGCTGCTTGCTGCCTGGAGGAACAGGCTCCAAGTTTGAGGGTCAGGCTGGTCAGCGGTAGACTCCAGATCTGAGACTGGGAGTCAAAGTATAGTGTCTACCCTGAGCTTTGGTTAAAGCTTCTCCGCTGTGACTGGAGCCTGAGAGGATGGATCTGAGGTGGTGGAAAACTCTTTTGAGTCTGAGCTTTGGGGTCTGCCATTCTCTCTGGCTGTGAAGTAGGGCTGGCTGTAGCCGCTAGGGGGCGCACCTTGCTGAGTGTTGTCTACCTGTTCCCCCGGGGTCAGTTTGCTGTGGCCCAGATTGATACTGCTCGGGGGCTGGAGGATGCTGACTTTCTGCTCGAAAGCTACCTGAACCTGGCGCGCAGCAATGAGAAGCTATGTGAGTTCCACAAAACCATCTCCTACTGCAAGACCTGCCTTGGCCTGCCTGGCACCAGGGCTGGTGCCCAGCTTGGGGGTCAGGTCAGCCTGAGCATGGGCAATGCTTTCCTGGGCCTCAGCCTCTTCCAGAAGGCCCTGGAGAGCTTTGAGAAGGCCCTGCGCTATGCCCACAACAACGATGACACCATGCTGGAGTGCCGTGTCTGCTGCAGCCTGGGCAGTTTCTACGCCCAGGTCAAGGTGGGCCTGGTCCCTTGGTGGTGGTGGGGGGGGGGAGAAAATGGGGGATTTGAGGCTCCCTGAGAACCTCTTGTGTGTGGTGTGTGTGGGTATGTGTGTGTAGGCGGGGGGCGGGGGGTGGGGTGTTCATACAGTTTATTTATGATAAATATTCTCTGATTTTCTCTGGCCTAAAGTTCTTTTGAGACAATGCCATCAACCTTAGCCAATCAGAGAACAGAATTATCTGACCCACCCACCCATCCTGTAAATGGCCCCCCAGGTGGCATTTTTTTTTTTTTTTTTGAGACAGGGTTTCTCTCTCAGGGTTCTTGGCTGTCCTGGAACTCACTCTGTAGACCAGGCTGGCCTCGAACTCAGAAATCCGCCTGCCTCTGCCTCCCAAGTGCTGGGATTAAAGGCGTGAGCCACCACGGCGTGGCATGGGTTATAAACTGGCCATTGAACCTGCCTCATTCGCCTGGATGTGATATATGGTTCTTGGCACTAGTGATGAGGTTGGTCAGGAGCACTTCTGCAGCACGTATGGGTCCACAAACTGGCATCCATGAACTCACTGGTGGGATTTATAGAGGCTGGACCTGCTTCCTCCAGGTCCAGCACAAGAAAGCCCTGAGGGCCTCTTAGGAACCACATACTTCTCTGGGCACTGCCCTCAGCCCTCCATTTAGAAATGGGTTCAGTGAATGAGAAACTCTGGGTAAGGCAGAGCGGTGAATCACACCTCTATCTCTCAGGTGAACTGGAAGACAGGGAAGCCCTTGTGTAAGAATAAGCTGTTTTTCTGTCTAGTCTTGGGCAAGTACCTACTTCTCCGGACTTTAAGATATCTGTGTATAAACGAGGAAGAACAGGACTCACAGCAGTGATGTAAAGATTCATTAGTCTAATATTTATTGGCCAGGGTGGGGATTGGAGAGATGGGTCAGTGGTTAAGAGCGCTTGCTGCTCTTGCAGAGGACCCAAGTTTGGTTTCTAGCACTGACATGGTGGCTCACAACTGCCTGTAACTACAATTTCCATGGATCCCATGCCTCACCTGACGTCTTCAGACTGCCGCATGCACATGGTACACATACATGCACCCAGGCCACATGCCATAAGCTTTTTTTTTTTTTT
>NC_034592.1:76183261-76184812 GCF_900095145.1 Mus pahari
TGACTCCCTCTTCTGGAGTGTCTGAAGACAGCTACAGTGTATTTACATATAATAAATAAATAAATCTTAAAAAAAAAACAAAAAACCAACAAAAGAAAATTATTATTATTTTTTTACTGAGGATCAACTACATCTCATGAACTGTTGTTGGACCCCATGCTTGTAACAACAAAGACAATAGCAGGGTCTCTTAAGAAGCTCCATACTGCCTGGATGAGAAGAACAGTTAGCGCACTCAGGAAGCTGGTTGCTCATCATGTGAAGAAGAGTGGGCAGTACCAGGATGAGGGGTCGGGGCACCATTTTTAAGAGAGTGGTCAGAAGGCCTCAGTGAGTGGTGGAGAAGGAGAGGGGTGAACCAGGCAGAGCGCTGCAAAGCGCCGCCAAGGGATAGGGAGACTACCAAGGTGACAGTGAGTGATAGTGACATGTGACAGTGACATGAGGTGCGGTGTGAACTTATTGGTAGGGTCAGTGACCAAAAGCTTCCAACTTCCAGGATTTCAGTGGCTCAGGTAGAACCCCCAGACGTAAAGGAGTAAAGGCTTTCTCATTTTTATTTTATGTGTATGGCTGTGGGTGCTTTACCTACATGTGTGTCTGAGTACCACATGTGTGCATTGCTTGTGGACACCAGAAGATGATGGCATTGGAAGTACAGAGGTGGTGAGCTGCCACTTGGATGCTGGAAATCAAAACCAGGTCCACTGGAAGAGCAGCCAGTGCCCTTACCTGCTGAGCCATCGCCGCTCTAGCCTCAAGCTTTGGGAGTCATTTAAGATTCATTTATTTTGTTTATATGAGTACACCGTAGCTGTCTTCAGACACATCAGAAGAGAGGGCATCGGATCCTATTACAGATGGTGATTAGCTGCCACGTAGTTGCTGGGAATTGAACGCAGGACCTCTGGAAGAGCAGTCAGTGCTCTTAACTGCTGAGTCATCTCTCCATCCCTCACTTTGGGAGAATTTTAGGTGCTCACACATGGTAAATACTTTGTCCCTCAAAAAGGGAAAGTAATATAAGAAGATGTAATGTTACAGTGAATTCCCATGTACCCACTACTTAGATGTACCAATTATTCATATTTTGCAACTTTTGGTGTACATATTTTAACTTGTATTAGAAACTGTTGTATTGTATCTGCTGTATTGTAGCACTGGCATCAGGCTGAGAGTATAGCGTGGTTGGTGCAGTGCTTGCTGGGTGTTCACAAAGTTCCTAGCGCTGCGTAACTGAGTGCAGTAGCCCAGACCTCTGATCCCAGCTCTGGGGAGGCAGAGCAAAGAGGATCAGAAGTTGAAGGTCGCCGGGCATAGTGGCGCACGCCTTTAATCCCACACTAGGGAGGCAGAGGCAGGCAGATTTCTGAGTTCGAGGCCAGCCTAGTCTAAAAAGTGAGTTCCAGGACAGCCAGGGCTATACAGAGAAACCCTGTCTTGAAAAGCCAAATAGGGGGCCGGGCGTGGTGGCGCACGCCTTTAATCCCAGCACTCGGGAGGCAGAGGCAGGCGGATTTCTGAGTTCGAGGCCAGCCTGGTCTACAGAGT
>NC_034592.1:76184862-76188036 GCF_900095145.1 Mus pahari
TCCCAGCAACCACATGGTGGCTCACAACCATCCGTAACAAGATCTGACGCCCTCTTCTGAAGTGTCTGAAGACAGCTACAGTGTACTTACAATAAAACTTAAAGAAAAAAAAAAGAAAAACCAAATAAATAAATAAATAAATAAATAAATAAATAAATAAAAGAAGTTGAAGGTCATTGTTAACTGACAATGAGTTCGAAGCCAGCCAGGGCTACATGAGCTCTGTCTTAAAAAATTGTTGACACCTTGCTATTTTTCCTTTATTTTTATTGTATTTCTTAGACTTATTTTATTTTCTATGTAAGAGTAAACACTTTTTGCCTGCATGTAATTGCACTGCATATGTCTGTGCCCCAAGAGGCCAGAAGAGGGCATCAGATTCCCTGGGATTGGAATTACAGATGTGGGTGCTGAGAATCAAACCCAAGTCCTCTGCAAAAACAGCAAGTGTGGCCAGGCAGTGGTGGCACACGCCTTTAATCCCAGCACTTGGGAGGCAGAGGCAGGCGGATTTCTCAGTTTGAGGCCAGCCTGGGTGTTCTAAACTGCTGAGCCACCTCTCTTCTCCAGTCCAGCATCTCATTTTTGACCCTGAAGTACTAAAATCTAAACAGGATCTTTGTTTTCCAGTGACCCGCTCTTACATAACTGCAATAACTGTTCTCACACACACCAACGTTATCATAATCTTAGAATAGCAGCTAAATAATCCCTGAATGCCATCTCTATTTACATTTCTTTGCTTATCCCAAAATACTTCCCTTACCCTCAGCTTGTTGAAAGCAGAATACAGCCAGAGCTACACAACCAGTGGCTTATTGTGTCTTCTAAGGCTTTGAATAGAACATTCTAGCTCTCCCTAAACCAGCTTACCTTCTTTGTAGAATGTCACGTCTCATTTCTCTCTTGTGTTTCCTTGAGGCGTCCTGAGATCCCTCATTTATCTCCAGTGATTGTGGTAAGATGAAGTCACACCTCTGGGGTAAGAATGCCGTTAGACATACCTGTGTCCTGCTTTTCCCATTTGTTTGTTTGTTCGCTTATGGTTTCACCCTGGCTGTCCTGGAACTCACTCTGTAGACCAGGCTGTCTGCTGCCTTGCTGTCTGTGCTACTTAATCTTCTCAGATCCCAGAACAACCGCAGGGCTATTTCTAACCCAAACCGAAGTGTTTAGGAGTTCCTTTCCACTGACTGTAAACCCAGTCCTTCTTTCTTACAGATGGAAAATTTTGGTCCATTTGGTTGGTTGGGTAGGTGGTTTGGTGAGTGGTTAAAGACAGGGTCTCATGGATCCAGACTGGCCTCAAATTCCACATATAGCTGAGGCTGGCCTTGAACTCCTGATTCTCCTGCCTCTACTTTTTGGGTGCTGGGATTCCAGGTGAGCATGTTACACTCGGCCTTGCTGTTAGGTTTTTAAATGAGGTAAGAAACGCCAGGACTTGTGTGTATGAAGTAGATGCTTAGGTAGAAAGATCTTCATGATGCACTGTAGGGGCTTGGGGGTGGGCGATGGTTCCCATGGACCGAGCACAGAAAGGGAATCACGATGCAGCTAGTAATGGACAAGGGCACTCCTGAGCCTCTGCTTCCCTCATGAGTGGAAGGTAGGCATTGGTGGGTTTGGGAGGGAAGCACTCAAGAAGGATTTCCTGGTCTCCATAACCCCGATTTGATGTTCTTTGGTGCTGATGGTGGAACACTGTCTTTGAGCCCACAGGAGTTCTGTTTGGTTCTGAAGCCAAAAAGCCATCTAGGACTGCATGAGAGGAAAAGCCAGCTGTGTCTTTGCCTTTTCGTTTCATGAACAAATATTTATTATGTATCAGCTAAGTCTAAGAACCGTGTTTGAGCCGGGCAGTGGTGGTGCACACCTTTAATCCCAGCACTCCGGAGGCAGAGGCAGGCGGATTTCTGAGTTCGAGGCCAGCCTGGTCTACAAAGTGAGTTCCAGGACAGCCAGGGCTACACAGAGAAACCCTGTCTCAAAAAAAACTAAAAAAAGAAAAAAAAAGAAAAAAAAAGAACCGTGTTTGGCTCTTGTCATCCAGCAGCACTGGTTTCCGCTTCTCCCTGGATCGTGCTTACTGCTGGAAGTCGAAATGAATGATTAGGCAGACCATAAGCCATGCGGTGCATATCTGTGACTTCAGGAGGCGAAGCAGGAAGACTACAAGTTTGTAGCTACTTTGAGCAACATTTAAAAATACAAACAAACAAAAAAACCCATACAAACAAAAAAAGCAAGCAAACAAACAAACACGGGGGCTCCCTGGCTGTCACAGATCCCAGGCCTGGAGCCCTGGGTTTGGGTCCATTCTTACCACTCAATGTGTCCCTCTCCTGTTCTGTGTCCCCTGCAGGACTATGAGAAAGCCCTGTTCTTTCCCTGCAAGGCTGCAGAGCTTGTCAACGACTATGGCAAAGGTTGGAGCCTCAAATATCGGGCCATGAGCCAGTACCACATGGCTGTGGCCTACCGCCTGCTGGGCCACCTGGGCAGTGCCATGGAGTGTTGTGAGGTGGGACAGCTGGGAAGCATGCAGGTGGTGGGGGTGGGAGAGGCTCTGAGGCCCAGGTCACAGCCCACAGAATCCCTCATAGGCTTGACAATAAGCCCCGGAAGTCCTCGTTCCCTAGCGTGCACAAAGCTCTGGGTTCAACCCTTAGCCCTATATAAAACCGGGTTTGGGAATGCATGCCTAGAATCCCAGCACTTGGAAGGTGGGGACAGGGTCAAACGTTCAAGGCCATCTGGGCTATATGAGAGTATCTTTTTAAAAAAAAGAACAACAACAAAAATGAGTGAAACAGAGATATACAGTGTTACCTGTCTGTAACCCAGGAGCCAAACAGTGTGATCACTTAGGGTGAGACTAGCCTGGACTGCATTCGAAGCTCCTGGGCCGGGAAAAAGAAAAGAAAGAAAGATAAAAAAGAAAAGGTTTGGGGGTGCTCTTGAGTCTCAGAGCAGTTTCAGCTCTCAAGCCCATGCCATTCTCCGATCTCTCTCTCTCTCTCTCTCTCTCTCTCTCTCTCTCTCTCTCTCTCTCTCTCTCTCGCGCGCGCGCGCGCGCGCGCGCGCGCGCGCGCGCGCGCACACACACACACACACACACACACAGAAAAAAGGGAGCAGGTCTTGAGGATTCCCCTCTCAGGTTCACATTGC
>NC_034592.1:76188811-76192867 GCF_900095145.1 Mus pahari
TGTCCTGGAACTCACTTTGTAGACCAGGCTGGCCTCGAACTCAGAAATCCACCTGCCTCTGCCTCCCAAGTGCTGGGATTAAAGGCGTGTGCTACCATGCCCGGTTAAACCATATATTCTTAAATTCCCTTTAACTCTCCCATAGCATCGCATGAGGCAGTCACGTTCTGCCCATCCTGTCAGCAGAAACTAAGGCTCAGTCTCTTCTGCTGCCTTCCCACAGGGCAATGCTCCCACCCTTGTTCCCCAATACCCAGGCCCACTTTTTTGTTTGTTTGTTGGTTGGTTGGTTTGGTTTGGTTTGGTTTTTCGAGACAGGGTTTCTCTGTATAGCTCTGGCTATCCTAGAACTCGCTTTGTAGACCAGACTGGCCTCGAACTCAGAAATCTGCCTGTCTCTGCCTCCTGAGTGCTGGGATTAAAGGCGTGCGCCACCGCGCCCAGCCACTTTTCCTTGTTTTGGCTATGAGCAAAACAAAAGATTACTCACAACTCTGGCTTCTGCTCACCTTCTAGGCTTTGGATGCCATTGAGAAAGCCCAGGACCTGGCTGAAGAGGTCGGAAACAAGGTCAGACATGATTATGTCTCCTGGGTCGGGCTGGGGTCAAGAGCCAAAGGAAGGAAACTGGGCGTGCGGGCATACTCCTGCAACCCCTCCACTTGGGTGGAGGAGACAGGAGACAAGGTTATCCTTGACTACATAGTGAGCTGGAAGCCAGCTTGGGATACATGAGACCCTGCTTAAGCTCTGAGCCCTTCTGACCCTCTGGAAGGTGCTTGCAGCCACTCCAACAGCTTTGATCTCAACCTTCCTCCCAGAGAATATTTCTGTGGCTGGGCAGGCATTTCATACCTTGGAGAGTTGCTGAGTTCCTAGTGGCCTCTCAGGTCCATGGGGCAGATGTCTTCTTCATGGGTATTAGACATGCACATATATGTACACACACATATATGCAAGCAAAAAACACTTGCACATACTTTTTTAATCTTAAAAGCAAAACCAAAATAACAACCCTAACAATGTCCTCTAGTGCCCAAAAGCTGGGTATCCTCATAAATACTAAATACAGCCTTCCTTCCCTGTGAGTGTTCTCATGCTATAGATGAAGCCCAAGGCCCCCAGCTACTGGCTATATACCCATAGTATATGTAGCTTCTTCAGATGTCTCTGTTGTATCCAGATCTTAAAGTCTTGGAGAAAGCTTTGTGTCTCCCAAAGTCTTCTAGAAAATGTGCATCTCTGTGGCTCTGGGGCACAGCCCAACTAAGATGCTGAAGTCTATTTGCTTTGGACTGGACCACAACCACTCATGTTTATCCGGGTATTCGACTGATCAGAAATGCACATTCAATAAAAGTAGGAAAACACATTAGTTATTGTAGAGGCAACATAGCAGCAGGTTTGGTCAATAAAGTCCTTCAGAAATATGGTATGGTGGGGCACACCTGTTTCAGCACTTGGGAGGTAGAAGCAGAAGGATCAAGAGTTCTAGGCCAGCCACCACTATATAGTGAGTTTGAAACCAACCTAGGCTATATTTATGAGAAGCTTGGGCTATCCCAAAACAAAAACATGGGGTCCTGTGTTCCTCATTTCTGGACTTACCCACTAAAGGGAATCCAAGACTGGGGTAGGCAGGCTATTTCTTCCAGGTCCCACAGCAAGGCAAGGGTATGGTGGGAAAGTCCCCTTCTTAGCCCTGCCCTTCATCTAATTCCTCATGGGATCTCTCCCCAATGCCTTAGCTGAGCCAGCTCAAGCTACATTGCCTGAGTGAGAGCATCTACCGAAGCAAAGGGCTGCAGCGTGAGCTGCGCACGCACGTAGTGAGGTTCCACGAGTGTGTGGAGGAGACTGAGCTCTACTGCGGCCTCTGTGGTGAATCCATCGGGGAGAGGAACAGCCGGCTGCAGGCCCTGCCCTGCTCCCACATCTTTCATCTCAGGTGAGTCCTCCGCTGGGTGGACGGGAACCCCTAAATCACACTGACGATATTAAATGCAGTCTTGGTTCCTTGGGGCCTTGGTGTGTGCTCACAGCTTCCCACTGACTACTGTGGGAGGCAGGGTCATTCTTACCATCATTCCCAAGGGGAATTCAGAAGGGCCCCTTCAAATCAGCTCCCAGGACCAGACTTGCCTTGGAGTGGCAGCAGATGCCATCTTTGCCACAACCTGGAAGCCTTTGGGGGCGGGGCAGGCAGGAAGTGAGAAGAGCCCAGGAGAGCCTTCTCTCCCACTGGACAGTGACCTCCTGGTCTGGAAGGGAGGAAGACACAAGCCGGGGCCTGAAGTTAAGTCTGGCCAGGGTAAGTGAACGAAGCCCTCTGCCTCCACAGATGCCTGCAAAACAATGGCACTAGGAGCTGCCCCAACTGCCGCCGCTCCTCCATGAAGCCAGGCTTTGTGTGACTTCAGCCGCCATCCTGTGTTTCCACACAACCTCCCCTGGCTCCTTCTCCACCATCAAGCTGGAGGTCCTGGTGAAATTCTAGGGTAGCGGCCAGGACCTCCATAGCCAACTCAGGGCCAGAGGCCTGCCTGTTGCTCCTCTGGGCCTAGCTCCCCTCCCCTGCCTCTTTATACGTTGTTCTTTATAGAAAAATAAAATGTTTGTACCTGGTGCTAGTGATTCGGACCCTGCTTCCTCACGGAGGCTTCTCCAGACAACACACCCTCACTCCACACATGTTGTGAGACCCTCTGGCTGCCCACCTTAACAATTAAGTTACCAAGAGAACTGGAGACAAGACCCCTGCTGCTGAGATCTTTCTCTCTCTCTCTCTCTCTCTCTCTCTCTCTCTCTCTCTCTCTCTCTCTCACACACACACACACACACACCAAGAGAACTGGAGACAAGACTCCTGCTGCTGAGATCACACACTTGAATGCATGTGCACACACACATGCACACACATACACAGACACATGCACACATGCACCCACACCAGCACGAGGAGTTGGAAGGGAACTACTACACAATAGACAGAAAAAGACAAGCAGTGTGGAAAGTGCTAGAAACTTGTGTGGACTGTGTTGTAAACTTCTGCCCCAACAATATTTTTAAGCACATTTATTTTGTGTGTGCGCACATGTGTGGGAGCATATGAGCAGTGTGAATATGTGATCAGAGAAGGATTTGGGGGAGTCAGTTGTGTCCTTCTGCCATGCGAATCCCTCGGGATGGGGCTCCGGCCCTCCAGCTTGGAGGCAAGTGCCTTTTCAAGCCGAGCCATAGGCTGGTCCCTGCCTCACCCGCTTTTCAGGCGATATTGTATTGATATTTCGACCAGGCTGGCCTCGAAACTGGTCGAAGCTCTGCCTCCAGAGTGCTGGGATTCAAGGCGTGCGCCACCACGCCCGGCTTTGTTCTCACTGTGTAGTTTGGGCTGGTCTAGCAATCATCATGTACATTTGAACTCACAAAGCTCCTGCTGCTTCTGGCTCCTGGGGGTTGAGTTAAGGACATGTGTCAGCATGCCTGGCTCTGTCACTTTTTATTAGAAGAGAACTAATGACCACCTCCCAAAGGCCTCACTACAAGTACCGCCATATGGGTGATACAGTTTCTTTATGTGAATTCGAAACCAGGGGGAAAGGTGAGTGTATGTGAAGGTAAGGCCTTGAATAGAGAGCTGAAGGCTGGGAAGAGAACTCTGCGGGTAGAGCGCTTGCCTAGCATGCACGAGGCTCTGGATTCCATCCCCCAAACCATGTGTGAGATGGCACGGGAGGGTCAGAAGTTCAAGATCCCACCCCACACCCCCATCCCTACCCCCACCCCTGGCTATACTACAGAATTGAGGCCAGTTGGAAATACATAAGACCTATCTCAAAACAAACTAAAATGAGTTAATCAAGGTTGGTGTCTTAGTCAGGGTTTCTATTCCTGCACAAACATCATGGCCAAGAAGCAAGTTGAGGAGGAAAGGGTTTATTTGGCTTACATTTCCATACTGTTGTTGATCACCAAAGGATGCAGGACTGGAACTCAAGCAGGTCAGAAAGCAGGAGCTGATGCAGAGGCCATGGAGGGATGTTCTTTACTGGCTTG
>NC_034592.1:76196802-76199302 GCF_900095145.1 Mus pahari
TAGAATCCAAGACTACCAGCCCAGAGATGGTCCCACCCACAAGGGGCCTCTCCCCCTTGATCACTAATTGAGAAAATGCCTTACAGCTGGATCTCATGGGGGCATTTTCCCATCTAAAGCTCCTTTCTCTGTGATAACTCCAGCTGTGTCAAGTTGACACAAAACTATCCAGTACAGTTGGTGTCCTATTCAAAGAAAAAAAGACATGAAAGCTTTCCCATCTCTGTAAAAAAAATTAATAATAATAATAATAATAAAAATCTATTTTTCCTTCTGGCCACTTAGTTCCTAACAATAACGTCTCTGAGACTAATTATTTATTATTAAATGCCTAGTCCATAAGCCTTGGCTCATTCCATGATGGGCTCATAACTTATTAAACCCATTTAAACCAGCCAGTCTTCCACATGGCTAGTTACCTCTCCTTCAGTCCTGGCTCCTCAGATGTATGCAAAAGCTGTTATCTTAATGCCCCGAGATCCCCACATAAAATTTCTGTTTACAGCAGCTTGTTTGCAGCAGTTGCTGTCCCTTGATGTTCTCCTGTTACTTCCCAGCCCGACGTAAACCGGCCTATAAAAACCCAGCCTCCTGTTCGGCATGGCTGCTCTCTGCTCTCTCAGAGACAGACCTCAATAAAGCTTCGCTCTTTGGCTTCAGTGTGGCTCCGGTGATCTTGTTCTCCTATAAGCCTTATCACATGGATGTAAGAGGACAACTTAAAGGGACTCGGTCCTCTGCTTCCATCATGGGGTCCTAGGCATCAGACTCAGGTCACCAGACTTGGGAGCAAGTGCCTTTACCTGATGAGAAATCTTTCCCCTTGGATATGATTTTTTTTTTTAATTTGGTTTTTTGAGACAGGGTTTCTCTGTGTAGCCCTGGCTGTCCTGGGACTCACTTTGTAGACCATAAAATCGGCCTGCCTCTGCCTCCCGAGTGCTGGGATTAAAGGCGTGCGCCACCACGCCCGGCTTGGATATGGATTTTTTAAAGGCAGGATCTCACTGTGTAGCTCTGGCAGACCTAGAAACTCACTATGTAAACTCGGATAACCTCAAGTGCACCAAGTACTGTGTGTGTGTGTGGTTATTAATTTTAAAGAGAAGGAAACGCTGAGTCTCAGTGGAGACGGTCGGCTGGCCCAGTCATCAGGTGAGAAGGGTTTACATCTCCAGGATGAGATGAGAGGAGGCAGCACACTAGGAGGATACAGCTTTAGAAACATCCCACAGAGTGACTGAGATCTCTGGGTCAGAGCACTAGGTCTCCCACTGAGCTACATCCCCAGGCCCAGGAGAGCGGGCGGCTTCTCGGCAAATTCCCTCCTCGGGAGTACCCAGCCAGTGTGGTGTCTAGCCCTCGTCTTGCTGCCATTTGATTCAGGAAAAGCAGTTACAAAACTGGCTGCCCTGTGGCTCACACTCTTAGTCCAGCACTTGTGAGGCAGAGGCAGGTGGAGGCCATGTCTATAGAGTGAGTTTCAGGACAGCCTGGGCTGCACAGAGAGACATCTCCTCTTGAAAACTGCCCCTCCCCTCAAAAGAAGAAGTTACTAGGGTTGGAATGTTAAGATTGTTTTAAATCTACATGTATATGTATACTACAGACACACACACACACACACACGCACACACACACATACACACACGTGCCAGGCATGACCTGTAGCCTCAGCTCCTCAGGACACAGGAAGATTGCTTCACCTTGGGAATTCCAAGAAATATCCCATATCTTCACTTAAAAAAAAATACATACTTTTTAAAAAGGAGTAGAGTGGATCCGGCCGGAGCAGGCAGAGTTGGTAGGCTTGGTATTAGCGTGGTTCTTAGGGGTCGCCTCACTGAGGTATGATTGAGAGGTGAGTCGAAAGAAGCAAGGGGAGCAGAGATACAGCTCAGTAGGGTAAGGCTTGTCTAGCAACCCCCCCCCCCGACTGAAGAAACGGAGGTGAGAAAGCCAGGTGCTGTGGGCTGTGGCTGTGACATCAGCACTCAGAAGACTAAGACAGACAAGAGAACCACAAGGAGATCAAGGTCAACCTGGAGTAGATAACAAGTTCCAGCCAGAGTTTGCTCCTGATTTTTAAAAAAAAAAAAAAAAGGCTGGAGAAATTGCTTGGTGGTTAAGAGCGCTTATTGTTCTTCCAGAGGACCTGAGTTCAGTTCCCATTTTGGTGGCTCACACCCCATAAATCCCATAATTCCAGCTTCGAGGTGTCTGATCTCCCCCTTGGCCTTCTTAGGTACAGCACTCATGTGAATGCACAATACAGATGTGTGTGCCTACACTTAAATAAAATAAATATTAAAAGAGAAAGAAAAATGAAAAAAAAAAAAAAAGGGATCAGGCCAAGCAGCAAAATTATCAGTAGAGGCTTTTCTAGAAAAAAGGAACGGGGGGGGGGGTGCCCAATATAGTCAAGGCACAGCATGAGGGCTGTGTACCCTGGCCTAGAGCTGGGGAGTCCAGAGAGTCTAAACATACAGGGAGGGCCTTA
>NC_034592.1:76201516-76202494 GCF_900095145.1 Mus pahari
ATGTGGTTGCTGGGATTTGAACTCGGGACCTTTGGAAGAGCAGTTGGGTGGTCTTACCCACTGAGCCATCTCACCAGCCCAAACATGGACTTTCTTATTGTTCTCAGAGAACACCCACATCCACCAACCTGCTTCTTCCTCAGCTCAACTCTGTGATCAGCGTGAGGAGACCAGAGCTGCCAAAGGACACTTGACTACCCTCTCCGTTCCTGGTCCCTCCCCCAGGAGCTTAGGGTCAGATGGAAGGGCCCAGCAGTTTCTGATGCCCTCCTGGCTCTAGCTTGTACTGGCAGCAGAGTGTTGACTGCAGGGCCTCCTTCGTCCCTTGCTTTGGGCTTTTTCTTCCCTTTCAAGGCCTGATGAACCTGATGCCCCAAGCTACTATCTTTCTTCTTGAGGCCAGGCTCAGAATATCAGCTTCCTGCTGGGATGGTTCCCTGGTAAGTCCTAATTTCCCTCAGCACTGCAATGTTCTCAAACCATCTGTCTTTCCCATCTTTCCCCAAATATCACTACTCCTTTGTGCTCAAGGGAACTGATTGAGAAACCCAAATAGGCTGAGATCTTTCATCCTTTCCCATCTCCTGTCCTGTGTTCCATGTATGTGTGTGTGTGTGTGTGTGTGTGTGTGTGTGTGTGTATGTGTGCATGCACACTCATGTGTGTGTTTGCATTGAGGGCAGAGGTCTAACTAGTATCTTCCTGCTCTTTGCTTCCTCTCACCCGCTGAGACAGGGTCTTTTACTGATTCTGGTGCCATGTGTGGGCTAGACTGTATGGCACAAAAAGATCACCTCAAAATCTCCCTGTCTTAGTCCAATAAAAGGCTATTTCTCTAACATCAATAAACTGTATACAATAAGAACAATTATGAAAACTATCAGGTAAGAATTAAATTCATGCCGGGCAGTGGTGGTGCATGCATTTAATCCCAGCATTTGGGAGGCAGAGGCAGGTGGATTTCTGAGTTCGAGGCCA
>NC_034592.1:76202579-76226366 GCF_900095145.1 Mus pahari
TTCGAGGCCAGCCTGGTCTACAGAGTGAGTTCCAGGACAGCCAGGGCTACACAGAGAAACCCTGTCTCGGAAAACCAAAAAAAAAAAAAAAAAAAGAAAGAAAGAAAAAAAGAATTACATTCATAATGTCCAGTCCATTTGTATTTGGCAAACTTGAAGAAAGTACCCCACTCTTTATCCTATCTTGTTGAGTACAAAGTTCTGTACCTAATTCACTTGCATGTATTAACCTAAAAACATCTTCTCAGACCTAAAATCATTTTCTTAAACAGTTCACAACTTAAGCTTAATGTGAAACTACATCTATGTAGTCTTCAACCCCATCAGAGACCGGAGTAAACAGGAAGTAGAGAGTAAGCAGTTTCTAAGACCAGAGCAATGACACAAACCGCTGGCTGCCTTGTCGTCGCCCAAGATTCCTCTGCAGTGGTGTGGTATCTATCTTCAGCCTACAGGTCCAGAATATCTGACACACTTTTTTTGTGAAGTGGGAATTATGAAGGACTGGCCTACCTTTTCTTGGAAACATCTGGCAGTTGACTTCCTCTGTGTCCCACTGTCCATGGTTTAGACAGCATGCTGTCAACAACTGAAGCAAGGGCAGTTTTTTGCCCAGTAGCTAGCTTTGCCACATATGAATCAAACTCCATATGGAAGGTCTTCAATGCCCATCATCTTTTTGAAATAATATTCAGGTAATTCCAGGAGCTGATGCATCTCAATGTCATAAAAAAAAACCTTGTTATTAAGACATCTTAAATGCTATATTCTATAGATCTCTGAAGTGTTTGAAGACCACCTATCGACCTAGAGTATGTCTGAATAGGCAAGGATTGCTGATTTCTAGCTATTTACTATCCGTGTAACTTGGAAAACATCTATAGACTAAATAAAACTTATTTCTGTAATTAACTAAACTAGTATCTAACATGACCATAAGTGTGACTATTTATGGGTAACTAATTACTAACTTGCCTTTCAAATTATCCTAAACAATTTGTAATAGCAGCTTTCAAGGACTAGAACTTGGGCTGCAGAGATGGCTCAGTGGGTAAGAGCCACTGACTGCTTTTCTGAAAGTCCCAAGCAATCACATGGTGGCTCAAACCACCCATAATGAGATCTGATGCCCTCTTCTGGTGCATCTGAAGATCGCTACAGTGATCCCTATGTGGAGAGTTGGATCTGCATTAATATTAGTAGAAGCAGTGTTTTATTTGGGTTTTGTTAGGCTATTTTTGTTTAAGACTCACACTGTGGCCAGAATAGCTAGAAATACACTATGTAGCACAGGGTGGCCTTAATATGCAGCAATCCTTCTGCTTCATCTTTGCAGTGGCTCAGTGTCTGTGATGACAGGCACGTGCCATTAAACTTAGCAGTTTCTTTTCAATCTCTCTCTCTCTCCTGTTTCTCTCTCTTCTGTCTCTCTGTCCCCCCTCCCCCCCTTTTTTATTTGGTTTTTCGAGACAGGGTTTCTCTGTGTAGCCCTGGCTGTCCTGGAACTCACTTTGTAGACCAGGCTGGCCTCGAGCTCAGAAATCCGCCTGCCTCTGCCTCTGCCTCTGCCTCCCAAGTGCTGGGATTAAAGGCGTGTGCCACCACGCCCGAGTTTTTTTTGTGTTTTTGTTTTTTTTTTTGTTTTTTGTTTTGTTTATTTGTTTTTTTGAGACGAGTTTCTTTGTGTAGCCTTAGCTTTCCTGGACTCACTTTATACACCAGGCTAACCTTAAACTCAGAGATCCGCCTGCCCCTGCCTCCGGAGTGCTGGGACTAAACGCATGCGCCACCACACTCGACATTTTGCAAATCCGTGAATCCCAAGTTTACCCGGGTCCTTAGATTGAACCTGCACCTGTGCAAACTCCTTTTCAGTTATCCGCCAGGCTAAAAACTGCATTTCCCGAAAGACTCCGCGGCTCCCTCCCGTCTCCCGCCTCTTCCGGTTGTGCAGCACGCCCCGCCCCGCCCGCATGCCGGCCAATAGCAGCCCACTCCTCGCTCCCGCACAAACCCGAGCGACCGGCGAGCCACGGGGCGGGCCCTGTAGCCTCGGTTTGGTTCGTGGAGTCCCAGCGGCAGATTCGCTCGGCGACGCGGACAGAGCCCGTTCTGTCACGTCAGGAACCGCGGGTGAAGTTCTCCACGGGTGGAGAGAAGACGTTGAGAAAGGCTGCGCTGGGCTCCCTCAGGGGCTCGTGCGCACTCCCAGTTTCGGCTTCTCCATGCAGGAAATGAATCTGCTGCCGACGCCCGAGAGTCCAGTGACTCGGCAGGAGAAGATGGCGACCGTGTGGGATGAAGCTGAGGTGAGTGTTGGGAGACCTGAGGGGCGTCCCAAAGTTTGGGCTACAGGGTTAGACGTTCTTGGAGGGCGGGAAAGGAGGTGGCTGGAAGTCCAAGTCCGGTCTGGACTGGTCTCAGAGCTTCTTGGGTTGTGGGCAGAATTCTGTCCCGACTTCATCCTGCAGTTGGGATAAGAAAGCAGGCGCTGAGGGGGCTGTGGGACCGTGGGATGGCAGCTCTGAGTTACAGTAAATAAGTACTTCTTCCCTTCTTTAAACAGCAAGATGGCATTGGGGAAGAGGTGCTCAAGATGTCCACAGAAGAAATCGTCCAGCGCACACGGCTGTTAGACAGCGAGATCAAGGTGGGCTCCTGGCTCCGGGACAGGCAGCAGAGTTCTCAGATCTCCATTTTACAGACGAGGAGCCCGAGGCTCAGAGAGGGAAGGAAGCGTTCACACACGCACCCATGGAAAATAGCCCTATCCCACAGCCGCTTCGTTCAGGAGGATTTCACACTGGCCTCTTGTCCTGACCACACTGGCCTCTTGTCCTGACCTCTGCCGTTTGGATATGTACAGGCTGGGCCTTCAGAAAGCCCGAGCTCTGGTCGGCTGGGTCTCCCGGCTAACCTGGACCTCATCTATTATAGGGCTGTGATGAGTGCAGGCCGAATCAGGGTTGAACATGTTTTCTTTTATCCCAGATCATGAAGAGTGAAGTATTGCGAGTCACCCACGAACTCCAAGCCATGAAAGACAAAATCAAAGAGAACAGTGAGAAAATCAAAGTGAACAAAACCCTGCCATACCTTGTCTCCAATGTCATTGAGGTGTGTGTGTGGCGGGGGGGGGGGGGGGGGGGGGGGGGGGGGGGGGGGGGGAAGAGGAGGAGGCAGGAGACTTGGACATCTAGGGATGGGGCCCATAGGGTAGAGTGAGTAAAAAGCTTTGTTTGACCTTACACTTCCTGAGACCCACTTCCTAGACATAAGTCTGCAAAGACCTTAAAAGTCACAGGTGTCCGCCATTTGTTTTGTTCCTTCCTGGGACAGATGAACTTTGCAAACAGAAGCAGCACCTTAACAAAGGTGTTATCAGCCCCCTAGCACATGATCTGTGTTTATTAAGCTTAAGGCTAGTCTGAGGAGGGAAGGAAGGCCTGTGGCTTTGTGGGTGTAGGGAACTGTTTGAGCACACACACTACTGGATTCTGGGAAGTTCAGGGGGTTGAGCTTATTTTCTTTCTTAGTTGCTGGACGTTGACCCCAATGACCAGGAGGAGGATGGTGCCAATATTGACCTGGACTCGCAGAGGAAGGGCAAGTGTGCTGTGATCAAAACTTCTACCCGACAGGTAAGGTTGGCTCAGTCACAGCTGGGCAGGGGGCAGCACGGGGGAGTTTCAGTATAGCTACGACTGACTGCCTGTAACTTCCTACAGACGTACTTCCTGCCAGTAATTGGGTTGGTGGATGCAGAAAAGCTGAAGCCAGGAGACCTGGTGGTGAGTGATACCTGCGCCCAGGCGGGGATTCTCCAGTAAGCTGCTCGCACAGGTCACTGTTGCCTCTGAACTGCAGCGACTGTCTGCAGCCTCTTTGATTCTTGCAGTTTGCCAGTGCTGTAGCTCTCTGTTTAGACTACAAATAACTGTCCCCTGGAGCATTAGACAGAGCTGGGACAAACACAAAAGCTCCATGCTCTGTTCTCAGGGTGTGAACAAAGACTCCTATCTGATCCTGGAGACCCTGCCCACTGAATATGACTCTCGGGTGAAGGCCATGGAGGTGGACGAGCGGCCCACGGAGCAGTACAGTGACATTGGGGGCCTGGACAAGCAGATACAGGAGGTACGGGAGGCTATGCCAGCTTTTTTACTTTTTCATCTAGTTGACCAGAGTGTATTCCCTTTCTGTGGGAAGGAAAAAGAAAACAACCAAGACAGAGCAAAGACAGCGTCAGATGTTCGAGCCTGGGGTCCAGAGAGATCGGAGATGGCCCACATAACGGGCCAGAGCAAAAACTCTACTCAGGCTCCTGGTTTTTGCCCCAGTATCTATCTATCTATCTTCCTTCCTTCCTTCCTTCTTTCCTTCCTCCCTTCCTTCCTTCCTTCCTTCCTTCCTTCCTTCCTTCCTTCCTTCCTTCCTTCCCTCCCTCCTTCCTGTGTGTGTGGTGCAAGTGCTTGTGTACGTGCATACATACACAGACAGTGTCAAATACCCTGATCTTTTCTCCACTCTTCCCTATGATACATGGTCCCTCGCTGCACCTGGAACTAGGCTGGCGGTCAGCAGACCCTACTGATCCTCCTGACTCTGACCACAGCACCTGGGTTATGGGCTTGTGTTTTATAGGCCTGGATATTTACATGGTGGGCGCTGGAGATTTGAAGTTAGGTCTTCATGTTTGCACAGCAAACACTCTTATGCTCTGAGCCATGGGACCAGTGCAGAGCAGTTGGGAGAGGAGAGAAGACTGTCCTGCGTTAGAGTAGGGAAGATGCAGTAGGATCCCTCAGGGCATCACTCTCCTCACCCAGGACTTCTTCCTGGCAGCTGGTGGAAGCCATTGTCCTGCCTATGAACCACAAAGAGAAGTTTGAGAACTTGGGTATCCAGCCCCCAAAAGGAGTGCTGATGTATGGGCCGCCTGGTACAGGGAAGACTCTGCTTGCCCGAGCCTGTGCTGCTCAGACCAAGGTGTGTGGGGGTGGGGGGCGAGGAGGAGGTGGGGGTACTTGAAGTTGTATGAAGCAGGCTTGACTCTTTGGGCCTCTTGTGCTTTTGCTTTGATCTGTCCCTTCTCTCAGGCCACCTTCTTGAAGCTGGCAGGCCCTCAGCTGGTGCAGATGTTTATTGGAGATGGTGCCAAGCTGGTCCGTGATGCTTTTGCCCTGGCCAAGGAGAAGGCACCATCTATTATCTTCATAGACGAATTGGATGCCATTGGTACCAAACGGTAAGGATGGATAGGGACTTAAGGGTTCTTGGGGTGAGGGGTGAGCTGGAAGCACAACTCCAAGCTATGCTAAATTCTAGTTCTTTCCCATCCTGTTTCTCCCCCCCCCCCCCCCCCCGGTAGTAACACTTCTATAAATTCTCACAGCTAACACTTTGCTCTCAAAGAAATCTGACCATCTCACGTGTTCTCAAAGTCTGTCATACACTAGTTAAACCATTCCTAGGTCACCCCATTGCTCCTTAGCATAAATACTAGATTTGTGTGGCCCATTCTTCCAGTCTTGCTCTCCCCCACCTCCTGGACTCCCTCCCAGTATCTGATTGGTTTTCAGCTCTTTCCATTCACTGGGTGGTTGCCAGCCATTGTTTATAGACACAAGAACCCTTCCTTGGGATTGGCTGTCTGGGCTCCTGATTCTAGGTATTTCTGAGCAAAATTCTCTGGGATCGTGCAAAACTCAGAGCCACAGCCCTGGCCCTGGCTATTTCTGCCCACTGTTTGTCACTAGCCCAGCACTGATCCCAGAAGTCTCTGCAGCATTGAATGCTGCAGTTAATTATTGGTGAACCTTTCTCTGTACCAGTCCCTGGGCTGGGAGTCTCAAGTTGAGGCAACCATTTCCCTGGACAAGTTGGAATAGCCTGTGCTTATGCCGTGATGTCACTGGCATCTCGGGCTCCTGTGCACCGCAGTTTCGACAGTGAAAAGGCAGGGGACCGAGAGGTGCAGAGGACCATGCTGGAGCTACTGAACCAGCTGGATGGCTTCCAGCCCAACACTCAAGTGAAGGTGAGTACAGGGCTCACCTGCTGTCTCGGGACTGACAGCTCGGGCTCTGCTTTCCCCATTCCCCGGCTACCCTGTTCCTACCGTAACTTGTGCTTATGGGTGGATGTCCTGTTCTTCTGTTCCTTAGGTAATTGCAGCCACTAACAGGGTGGACATTCTGGATCCGGCCCTGCTGCGCTCAGGCCGCCTGGACCGCAAGATTGAATTTCCGATGCCCAATGAGGAGGCCAGGGCCAGGATCATGCAGATCCACTCACGGAAGATGAATGTCAGGTCAGCTACAACAGCTTTTTGAGCCCCCAATTTTCATGACTCCTGTACTATTGTTCCCCAGCTACTGATCCACCCCAACCCCACCCCGTGCATGCACATAGCCTCCATTTCTCCCCCACTGCCTGAGGTAGAGTTTTGTTGGGGCTCAGACCCTCAAAATCACCTGTGTCTCATCCTCCCATTGAAGACACATAGGCCTTCACAGCACAGCCCAGTAGATGGGCACAGTCCAAACATGGCTTAGGAGACTAACCAGGACCAGATGATCTGAACTCAGATCTATACAGTTTTCAGCATGTGACCTAAACCTCCAAAGGCTGTTGTTTTTGAAACTTGAGGATAAGTCATTCCACTTTGAGAATTAGCCACGGTGATGTCTCAGGCACAGTGCCTGGCATGAGGGCAGATGATGGGCAGCACATGCTGGCTGATGCACGGCTTCATCAGCAACCATACTGTCTTTTGTCTATATAACCCCATGTTCCTAGCCTCAGGCAAACTTGCTTCTGGGATCTCAGATGCAGGGTTCTAGAAGGCTGGTGTATCAGTGATCCTGTGAATAGCTTTGTCCAATCTCATTTGTACTGAGAAAAAAAGTCAGTAAAGACTTGCATGCCAGCAGAAAGCATGTCAATTATTGTGTGATGGGTACATAGTAGGACATCTCCCCTTTGCTGTTCCCTCTCCGTGACTAATCAAGCTCTGTGGTGTCTTGTCCTTTTTCCAGTCCTGATGTGAACTATGAAGAGCTGGCTCGGTGCACTGATGACTTCAATGGAGCCCAGTGCAAGGCCGTGTGTGTGGAGGCGGTGAGTGGTCAGGGTGGGTGGGTGGATTGTTTGAAGCCTTGCCCTTTCCCTGGGTGGGTCAGCGACCCATGCTTTTGGAATTTGGAAGTGCAGGGAGGCATTCTAGGTCACATCTGTCCTGGCTGCAGGGTATGATCGCACTGCGCAGGGGAGCCACGGAACTTACTCACGAGGACTACATGGAGGGCATCCTGGAGGTTCAGGCCAAGAAGAAGGCCAACCTACAATACTATGCCTAGGGACACCTCTAGTCTGTCCGCTCGTCTGAGGGCTAAAGTTGATAATAAAAGGTGTTTTCTGTTCCTCGCCACAGTCTTTCTCAGCCTCCGTGGACTCTGGGTGGGAGTGGAATGTATGGAAAAAACCTTTTCCTCGGAAGCTACAGCCTCAAAAATCCTATAGATGACCAGCTGTCTGGGTGAGGCCCATGGCTGGGAGGTGCAGGCACAGCTGTTGCCTGAGTCCTCCCTCCCACAGTCTCCTTATGTCGTCTCTCCACTGTTCATTGCCATCGCTCTGACCTTAGAGTCCAGAGAGAAGAGGCCACTTTGCATTTTGGTATTCTAGTTCTTGTCTTGTGAAACCAACATTTAGGGTTTTAGTTGTTGAAATAATCCCCTGGTGTCTTGGCTTTTGGGCCACATGTTTCTTCATGACTTTATTAGCACTTTCTCATTCTTTTCTGGTTAGTTCTGGTTCACAAACTAACCTTTAGCAAGATCCACGCTGTTTTCTCACCAACTGAGTGCTGCTGTCTGTCCATATGTCTGTCCCACAGCCTTCAGTCTGCCGTGGTCTTGCCAGCCCTATTCTTGCTGCCCCAAGTGCTGAGGTTACAGGCATGTCCCACCATTCCCAGTTTTGTGTGGTACTGGAATGGAACCTAGGATTTAGTATGTGTTAGGTAAGGACTCTGCCAACTATAAGATACATTCCCCAGCCCCAAATAGATCTTTTTTTTTTTTTAAATATTTATTTATTTATTTATTTATTTATTTATTTATTTATTTTTAAAGATTTATTTATTATATGTAAGAACACTGTAGCTGTCTTCAGACACTCCAGAAGAGGGTATCAGATTTCGTTACGGATGGTTGTGAGCCACCATGTGGTTGCTGGGATTTGAACTCAGGACCTTTGGAAGAGCAGTCAGCGCTCTTAACCACTGAGCCATCTCACCAGCCCCCCCAAATAGATCTTAATGCATAACTTTATCAGAGAGTCCATGTATTTACCTGGATCCTGGGAACTGAACTCAGGTTATGCTGTGAGTGCATCTATTGACTGATCCACCTCCCTGGCCTGGGTGTCCTCATTTTACAGGTGCAGTTGAGCAGCTGCGCTGAAAGTGCACTGTTATGAGGGCACAGCAGGGATTCAAATCCATCAGTCTTTTTTTTTTTTTTTTTTTGACAAGGTCTTACAGGTAGTCTTGCTAGCCTGGAACTTTATGTAGACAAGGCTGACCTTGTACTCAGGCTTGTGGGCCTAAGATTAGGTTCAAGAGTGCTGGGACTAAAGCTGTGTGCCATCTTGTCTGGCCCATCACGCAGCTTTCCAGCGAGCTGCTTTACCAGTGGCTTTGGCAACCTTTGAAAGGCCTTTCAAAGTTGTTAGTCCTCAAAACATTTCCACTTTATTGCCAAAAAGGCAAAAAAAAAAAAAAAAAGCACTGCTACTTCCTTTCCCCTTCCCCCTTCTCCCCTTCCCCCTTCTCCCCTTCCCCCCTCTCCCCTTTCCCCTTCCCCTTCCCGAGCGGACATGACTGCAGCAAGCTACAGGCATACCTCTGTGGGCCACCTTGCTAGCTCTCTAGCTTTACCCTCCCCATGTGCTGCCTGTGATCATAGTGTGGCTACATCTTGCTCCAGGCACTTGGCAGCTAAAGTGTGATTTTGTCCTCTGGCCTACATGGAGGTGTCCTGTCTTCCTAACCAGATGGGATTTACTCTTGGCCATGAAACAAGTGAGTGCAGGCACCACCCTCACCTTCCCCTCTCCCTCACAGCATCGCAGGATCCTCTTCTCCATCAGTTGGGGCTGAGGACAGTGGTGGCCTGTGCTTATCACCCTCCCGCAGGGCTCATACTGAAGGCAGCAGCAGCCCTCGTTGAGCACCCACTGACGGGAAAGACAGCTGGGCTTGGACCTTTGGGGCCTGAGGTCCTTGGTCGGTTATCTCACCCAGTCAGCTTAGGTGGAACAGATTTCCCTCTTGACTGTTGTGCTGATGGGACACTGGCAGCTGAGCATTCCCAGTTAAGGGCGTGGCAGATTCGGTTTCCCACCTACTTGCTCTGGGCTCATCTGTGCACCACACAGATGGTTTGTCCCAACCAGTGGGCTGCTGAAGGCTGTTCATTGGCTGGGGAAAGTGGAGGATTCTCCTAAGGCTGCTGATGGAGATGCAGTGCCCCCTGCTGTGTGAGGATAATGGTGCAGTCAGAGGAAGGGACTTGGTAAAGACCCTCTCTTTAGCCCATGTTAGGGAAATGGGCAGTATGGGGAGGCTCAAGTGAGACAGGGTCTTAAGTAGCCAAGGCTGGCCCTTTAACTCCAGATTCTGCTGCTGCCTCCATTCCTGGTTGCTGAAATTATAGTCTGACACCTAGCTTCCGTAAATGACTACAATCTCACTGAAGTAAAAGGAGATGACTTTGTGTCTCTAAGTCCCCAGGTGAGAACTGTTAAGGGGGAAAAGGGAGATAAATATCTTGGCTTTTTATATCCATGAGATCACAGGTGGTGAGGAAGGCTCAAATGGGTGCTCAAGCATTACTGGGATAAAAAGCCAACAATGAAACATGGCAGGAAAATAGGAAACCATTCGAGATGCACAGCAAGTGTAACAGACAGACCTGCCGAGAGCATTTAGGAAGAGCTGTTTGACAGCCCTAGTATGTGGAAGAGGCAGCCGGTCTAAGTAATATTTATTTATATCTACAAAACAAATATTTACAGATAAAGATGAGCCACGACCTAACTGCTGTGGATCATCCAGATTCTTCAGTGGCCACGTCTCTAACATCCACAGTTGAGCAGCAGGGCTGGAGTCTGGCTGTAGATTGGGCCAGCTGAGTACCTGGGTGTCAGCCAAGGGAAATAGTTGGGGATTATGGCTTCAGCATTCTCCAGTTCACATTCCTGAGCACTGACAATGTGGAGCCCTCACCACCCCCGTCTTTCTCTTAACCCAAAGGACAAGGGCCCCTGAGCCGGAGAGGGCAGCAAGGCTCCCTGTCTCTGCTGGACCCTGTGCTGGCAGGAGCATCCTGGAGAGCTGTGCTGGGACACGGCTAGCCTGGACTACTTGCTGACTTGCAGGCTGCTGTTTGGCAGCTGGAGGTGGTGAGAGCTGCCCGTGCGGCCAGGGAGCATTCGTTGGGGAAACATGCTGGCCAGGCTGGCTACCCCTAGGGAGAGGTCTTGGAGCAGCTGCCTGCTCAGTGCTGGGGAGGGGTAGGACATCAGTGCTGAGTGGGGGCTGGGGCTACACAGCACCCACCTCCCCTTTCTTTGGCTGTAGAGGAGGGTGTAGGAAGGGTAAGGAAAATGGACAGCAGAGAAAAGCTGTGTTGCCTCTGCAGTGCTTGGGGCCTAGATGTGTGAGCAGAGGGCTTGTTTTTTTCTTTTTTCTCTCTTGGGCTAGAGCCCCAAGGAGGAAGAACTTTGGGCTATGGCCCTCTCTTTGGGCTGTAGCCCTGGGCTCCTTGGGCTGGTTTCTCTGTCAATGAGAAGTGAGGCCTGTGCTGGCACCGGTGCTGTCATTCCTTGCTGCTAGGTGACAGTGGGGTGGCCGGGCAGGTGCTACGTTGGGCTCTGGGCTCTGCACCCAGGGATCACAGTGTCGGTCTCTCCCACTCTGGCTGTATGTGCACACCACACACCCTCTGTCCAGTAAGAGGCTGGCTCTAGCATTCACCCTCTGCCTCTCACACACATGGTCACAGAACAGACTGGAGTCTCATTGCTTGCTATGCAGAGTGGGCTGTCAGCAGTGGTTATTCAACAAACAATGAAAGTAGCACCATCACCATGATGCCGGAGCAGAGCAGCAGCACCTGTTGCAGGGAGTGCCTGTTGGGAGAGGAGAGACTTAGGCCAGGCAGGCAGAGGCAGCAGCTCCTCCTGGGCCCAGCGACCATCCCAGTAGGTTGCTCACCAGGGGTCGTCTTCTTCCAAGAGGTCAGGTAACACATTCACCAGGGCGATATAGAGAAAGCCTCCAGATGTGAAGGGCAGGGTCCAGACCACTGTCTGCTCTGTAGGGGAGGGCCAGCTAGGAGTGAGCTCAGGGCACTGCGTATCCCCGCCCTCCTGCACGGGACACCAGGCAGACACTACCCCAATAGCAGCAGGGCCAAGGAGCCTTTTGGCTGGTGTACCTCTTGAACACCACTGTCTGCCACTCTCGTACCTACTCCTTTGGGGGATTGCATACAGATGGCAAAGCAGGCCCCCAGAAGGCCTCCCAGGGCTGTAGAAAACTGCAGCTTGGCTGCCGTCCATCGGTCAAAGCCAGCCCGGAGCAGGATAGCAAAGTCACCCACCTGAGGAACGGTTCAGATGTTCAACCAAGAAGCAGATCACAGGAGCACCCAGCCTCCTGTCTCCCCTACCCTTACGCCAGTACCTAATGAAGCCGAGCCCCCTCCCCTAGACCACTTCAGTGGGCAAGGCCCACCCCAAATCCCCAAACAGGCTGCACACCCGTGTTGAACATGGGAACCTTGGGATCCCTGATTCTAAGACCACAATCTGGGCACTTACCTCATGGGGGATCTCATGCAGGAGGATGGCCATGGTGGTTAGAAGCCCAATCTGCAGAGATTTGAGTCTGAGTCTGTGGTGCCTTTACTGGGTTACTAGGCCTTCCCATACCCAGTCCCTCATAAACATTTATCCCTTAGTCTGCACGTTTGGGCAGGACACTGTAGCCATAGGAAAGACAGCAGTGACTAAAGCTTGCCTCTCAGACTTAATAAGTCGATGTCGTCCACAGATGTGCTGGACTGCATTCCTAGCACACTAGGACATGTGCAACCCCAAGCTACAGGTTGGACATGCTTGGTAAAGTCAGGATTACAAAACACAAACACCTCCGTGGTTCCACATAGAGCAGTGCTGTGACAGAGTATGGACGGGTGCCCAACTGGAGGATGCGAGCAGCAGATACCTCCTGAGGTAGTGCATTTAAACTGAGGCCAGAGGGATGAGGAGTCAGCTGCTCCAAGAGTGGGAGGAACATTCCAGGCAGAGGGCACAGTGAATGGCCAGTGTCAGGGGAGACAAGATTCTGGGACCAGAGCACAGAAGGCAGCGGCCCACCCCAAATCCCTGAACAGGTTGCACACCCATGTTGAGTATGGGAACCTTGGGGTGAAGGGAGAAGCGTCTACTGGTTGGGCAAGGCCAAGTAAAGGAGCCTGATAGAGGCATCCAAATGGGGAGTGCTGGCAACAACAGCAGCTTGGGACAAAGGGTGCAATGGAGGTAGGGGATCAGAGGTTCAGAGTTCTTACTGCTACTCCAGAGGACCGAAGTTCAGTTCCCAGCACCCACACTAGGTGGCTCACTAGGTACCTATAGCTCCAGCTCCAAATCCAGCTTGAGGATCCTTCAAAACACCTCCAAAAGCGCGCGCACGTGCACACACACACACACACACACACACACACACACACACACACACGGCACCAGCACAAACATGCAAATAAAAAATCTTTGAGGACAATAAAGGTGAAGGGAGACAGTTTAGAGACGAAGGCAGCATCCAGGAGAGGCTTCACAAAGGTACTGTTGTTAATAAAAGCAAGAAGCAGAGATCTGACCGGTAGACATTGGGGTCATTCCCACCAGAAATGCCAGAGGTCTACTTGTCCCACCCCTTACCTTTTTGCTCACAAGGAAGCTGGCAGCCACAGCCAGCCCATGAGTGAAGTTGTCTATGGTGTTGGCAAGCAGGTTGAGATAGCCACTGACCTGGATGAGGGGAGAGAAAGGCAGGCTGAGCCAGGGAGGCAGAGCTGAGTCAGCCATTCAGCTCTGCAGCTGCAGGAGGGGGGCCCGCATGGGCCACTCACTTTGAGGTTCCGGACCACGGCTCTCAGGCCGGGCTCTGCAGCCGGCTGGGCCAGACAGTGGCCTCCATTGAGCGCGGCAGCAGTGGGGTCTTTGCTGGGGGCCTACAGCCAGAAGAAGGAGAGAGAGGAGACATTAGATGCCCCCCACTCAGACAGGCAGGCAGAGAGAGAGAGAGGGTAAGAGACGATGGATACCTCTTTGATCTGGCTAGACTTTGCTGATCCATCAGCTGGGTTCCAGAGTCAGACCTCAAGCCCACACTGCTGTTACCGCCCATCTACAACAGAGGTTCTCAACCTCTCATGCTGAAACCCCTTCATACGGTTTCTCATGTTGTACTGACCCCCAACCATAAAATTATTTTGTTGCTACTTCATGGCTGTAATTTTTGCTACTGTTATGCTATGTTATTGTAATGTAAATATCCAATATGCAGATGATCTTAGGCAACCCCTATGAAAGGGTCTTTGACCCCCAGGTTGAGAACCACTGATCTATAATCAAACCACTTCAGAGGCTAATGTTGTTGCTCTCACGAGTAAGGAGAGAGAGCCAGGAGATATCTTAGACTTAACTTAGGCCCTGGGCTTCTCCAGGCCTTGGGTTCTACTTTGGGAAAACAAAAAACAACGGATATAGCCAGGCTCTGGGGCTCGGGGCTCACCTGGCTGGGGCCCTCCTCCTTGCTGTTGAGGAACATCTTCTCCAGCGCCAGGAAGGTCAGGAAGCCAGCGATGACCCATAGCCCCAGTTGTTGCTGTCGTTGCAGACTCTGCCCTTCACCACCTGCAGGGGGAGCACTAACAGGCCATGCCAAGCCAGTGGCTAGAAGGGAGCCATTTGGAATGGGTCCTAGATCAGAGCTAGTCCAGGGCATTGAGGGGTTGCCAGGGGAACTGCCTACTGAACAAGCAGCTGGGGCCTAGACCTCCCAAAGAGGCCAGGGCATCAGGATTAGACCTTCCCTCTCAAACAAGCTTTTCTGGGTCTCTCTTCCCACATCCCCCTCCCAGACCCCCGTAGAGCCGGCAGGGCCTAGGTTAACCCTGGGGAGAGGCACCAGCTCTGCATTTCTATCCTGCCTCATGCTCTCACTCACCGGGGGTGACGTTACAGGTGTAGGCCCACGCCTCAGGCAGCAGGTGCAGAAACACGTTGCCCAAGAGTCCACCTAAGGCGAAGCTGAGCAGCTGCCTCAGTCGCCACACTCCAGCTGCAAAGCAGAGACATGAGGCAGCGCTGAGCCCCTGCCGCTAAGCAGGGCTTTCTAGACTGCAAGCTTCCAAAGGCTAGGGTTGGGTGACTGCTCTCAAGAGGATCTCCCGTGGACTGTGGGATCATTGTGGACTCGCTGACTGTTATTGGTTAAGAGACAGGCTTGGACCCTGGCACGTTCCGGATCTCTAATCCATTGATGGCAACCACAAAATAAAAACTTCTGAGACTTAGTTTACCCATGTATAAACTGGATCTTGGCAGAACTAAACCACAACACATAGAGCAGATGTTGATTAAATGGGAATTTCTCTCCTCAGCTAGTGCCACCCTTAGAAAACTGGCAGGACCTTGGGACTTTTACTGGCTTGCACATCCAGATTTGGGAGTGCATTGTGGAATATATGGAAGCCATATTAATCTCATCAGATGATAGAGTAGCCGAGGCCTAGAGGGACACCACCCCACTGGGACCCTGCTGTTTCCAGGCTGGCCAGAGAGCACTTGTAAAATGGGAATGCCAACACTCCCAATGCATCTTGCACAGAGCCTGCCCAGGCCTCACACACCACAGAGCTGCCCACAGCCTGGGCTGTCTGAAAAGACACCTGCTGTGTGGACATGACAGGCTCCAGGGAGGCTGTGTTCACAACTGCGAGGCACCAGCATCCAGGCACCATCTGCATTACTGAATGGTCCTGAGCCTGGCAACTGGCAAAAGGCTAAGAGTCTTTCTTTCTATTCCTTCATCTATTTTACTATTATTTATAATGTGTGTGAGTATGGATACATGGGTGTACATGTGGAGGTCAGAGGACAACTTTATGGAGTGTTTTCTGCTCCACCTTTACACGGCTTTCAGGAACGCACTCAGTTCACCGAGCTTGCAGGGTAAGCATCTTCACCCACTGAGCCATTCTAACCGGCCCTTCCCTTTCTAAGACTTCTTCCTATTTTTAACTGTCTATTACATGAGTGCAGGTGCCTGCTAAGACCAGAGCATCCTGCTGGCGCTGTAGGTAGGCAGTTGTGAGCTGCCTGACGCGGGTGCTGGTAATCAAACCTGGATCTTCTGGAAGGACACGACGTGCTCTCAACAGCCGAGCCGCCCGCCTCTCCTGCTCTGACCTCCCTTTTTATTTTTTTGAGAAAGGATGTAGCACAGGCTGGCCTCTGCCCGGCTATGTACTTAACGATGACCTTGAGCTTCCGACTCTCCTATCTTCACTCAAGTGTGTGCTACCATATCCAGTCTTATGCAGTGCTGGGGACTGAGCTGCTGTACACCAGGCAAGTGCAATACCAACTACACTACATTCCTAGCCTTTACACCACTAACCAAAACTGGGGGCGGGGGGGGGGTCTGCAGCACTTGCTCACCTCTGCACCTAGGGTCCAACATGAGCCTTTAGACACCTGCCCCTTCCTTGTGCCAGGCAGTCCTCCAAGTGCTTCATCTATGAAGTTAGTATGTACATTTGGGGAGTGTCAGGAATTGAACCCAGGCCTTGAATGTGTTAGGCAAGCATTCTAAAGTTCGTTTCTTTGTAAAGATTTATTTATTTTATATAAGTACACTGTAGCTGTCTTCAGCCACACCAGAAGAGGGCATCAGATCCCATTACAGATGATTGTGAGCCACCATGTGGTTGCTGGGTGCTGGGATTTGAACTCAGGACCTTCAGAAGAGCAGTCAGTGCTCTTAACCACTGAGCCATCTCTCCAACCCCCCCCCCCCCAAGCATTCTACTACTAAATGACATGTTCAGCCTTATTATCCCTATTTTAAAGTCTGACAGACTGAGGCAGAATGAGGTTAAGTAACTTGCCATGTACTACATAGTTGGTGGGTGGCAGAGCCAGGATTTGAGCCCAGATAGTATGGCAGCCATATTGCCAGCCATTGTTCATAATGAGTCTGGGGAATGTTTGTTGATTGAAATAATAAACAGATGCATGCATGAGTGAACAAATGAATATATACAGCCTATGCTCACAGGACCAAGGTGACACTGGACTCCATGCTAGGTATACTATGTCTGGTGTACCTGGTACATGAGACCTGGCATTTCCCCAGAGCTGGCAGTGGGTTTCCTACCCTCTGATCCCAGCTGCTGAAGGGCTACTCACCTTCTGACTGTAACATGGTCCCCATCTCCAGGGGAATGACCAGCAAGGGGAAAACCCCACTGAGCCCAACCATGAGAGAGCCCAAGAGGGAGCAGATCCAGGTGTCCAGTCGCTCCCCACTCGGCAAAGCCCCCCAGGACTCGCTTTCTTTATTATCCAGGCGAGAGGCAGCTGCAGCCCCCAGGCTCTGGAGGGCTGGCTGGGAACCTCCAGCCCTTTCCAGGAGTTCCAGGGCAAGGACAGTGAGGAAGAGGAGCCTTTGGCCTGCCATACCACAGCCAGGGCAGGGACATCCAGGCATGCCGGGTGCTAGAAAACACAAAGACTGCTCATGTGAGCTGCTTCCCTGGACCACATACCCCACTAAGGAAGCACAGCATCTCTTCCCTCCTCTCAACTGGCCATGCATCCCCCTCCTGCTCGCTCTGCAGAGGAAACAATCCCCAGGGTGGGTGCACAGAGCACCCTCTGCCCATGTACACTTCTCTCAAGCACCACACATATTTTCCTTCTGAGCTGGCTCCAGCCTATGTGTCAATGTGTCCGCCTGAGGCTAAACTTTCCTTAATGACTGGGTGAGGCACTGGCTGGGCTCCTTCAGCCACCGGAGGAGGGACCATCCCTGTTGGGTGCCTCTAGCTGCCAGGAGAGGCTTGGCTGCCAGAGTGTGCCGGTGAAGACACCCCAGGGTCTAAAGTCAACACTGTTTAGCTTGATGGGGTGGCATGAAGAGACACAGGTGGGGAAACTGAGTCATAGTCCAAACCTCTTCCTCCTAAATGATCTTCTTATTCTTGGGCACCAAGCGACAAGAGGTGGGGCTGAAGAGAAGAGATGCCTCACAGATGCCAGAGCCAGAGGCTGTGGTAACTTATGGCTAATTAATTTGGTGCTCTAGATTGTTAACTGGCTGTGGGCAATTCCTGTAGTCCCTTCTGCGTCGGAGCCTGTGTCCTCAACAGGGAATGGATGAGGTAACAGAGCTCCCTAACAGCGATGCATATGAGGTGAACTTGACAATGCAGGTAGCTGCTGGCATCGAGGAGGGAATGCAAGTCCTCTGAATGCCAGGGGAGGTCTGAAGCACTCCCAGAAGGAATGTGCTCTGCAGACTGATCGCCGGATGGGGATGTGAGTCAACCAAGCAAGAAGTTCAATCTGGAAAGTTTAAATGTGACCTGCCCGTCTTATACTGGCTGTGACCTTGAAACTGCCTCAGTTTCCTCATCTGCCAATGGGTGTTAATGAGAGAAAGCAAGCCTATGTCTGGACTCTTCAGGCCACAATTAGTGACCCCTGCCCCAGCCCTCCCCGACCCCTCGCGGCTGCCACTGCCAACACCATCACAAATAAACGAGCAAAGATTCACTGGGACCAAGGCAGGCTCTAGCCAGGCCAAGTCCTTAGCGGGTCATGCAGAGGCAAGGGGGGAGGGGGGGGACAGGTTCAGCAGAGAAGTATGGGGTATGGAGAGAAAGGACAGAGCAAGAGAAAGGAGAGTCAATAAAATGAGCTAGAATGTCTGATGGAAGGAGAAGACAAGAAGCGGGGCAGCAGGGAGGGCTGAGGGGCAGAGCGTGGGACGACAGAGGTAAAGAGCCAAAGAGCGGGCAAGTTCAACTCCTAAACTGTGGACGAGTCGCGACAGATTTGGGAACTGACACGGTCCATCCCGCCCCGGACGCGGGCCTGAGGGTCCAGCGATCACTCACCGCGCAGAGGCAGAGGTGGCAGCGGCAGCAGATGCAGCGCTCCGGGCGGGCCCGGCCATCCAGCTGCAGTGTCGCGCCCCGCCCCGGCTCTGCCTCGCCCGGCCCCGCCACTAGGCCCCCAGCCCGGAGCCACCCCCGGCGTGCAGCCACGTCACACGGGACAGTCCGGAACCCGACGCGCACGGCTCCGGGGGGCTAGACGGAGCGGCGGCGGGGGAGGCGCTTCCGCCTCCTACCATGGGGGACCCGCGCGGTCAGCGCACTTCCGCTCGGGGCGGATTCTGGGGCTGCGGGGAGGGTAGGACGGAAGTGGGTACCCTCGTGGGCATCGCGTTTAGCCAAGCTAAGCTAGGGTGAGGGCGGCACCCACGCGGGACCCGGGATCAACAGGGCGGCGGGGCTTGAGTGTGGCTGCCTTCTGAGGATGCAGTCCCAGCAGTGGCCACGCGGGGGCGCGCGTGGCTGCCAAACCGCTCCGTCCCGGGACAAGAGCCGGGCTATGGCTCTCCTCTGAGTCAGCGGGCTCAGACTCCATGAGCTAGGGAAAGGGGAAGTGCCTGCCGCAAGGAGGGGCCTGGCCCTGGGTACCTCAGAAGAGGGAATTTTATTCTTACTCATCGAATTATTTTTATGCTTTGGTTTTTCACTTGGAACCTCAGGCCACCGTCTCCAGGACCGTAACCCTTTGAAGTCCAGTACAGGATTCTAGAGCCTGGGGCCCGGAATTCCAAGCCACGATACAACAAAGGACTTGGTGTTCTCTTAGCCTGACACGAGCTGTGCCTGAACTCTTAGACCAGCGGAGCGGTTAATGGCAGTAACAGTGGCTGCAGTTCTCTGATCTAGTGTAGCCTTTTCCTGACCGTCTATGCAAGTAATCAGGGTTAACCTCACCATGTCGTTTTTTATCTTTCGGGTGGGTACTGACTGTTGGCCTAGGGTCAGACATGCCACCCATATGGCAGAGCCGGAATTCCACTTGGCTGTACCTCCTCTCCCTAAGGCGTGTGATAGCCACCTCATGTCTAAGCTGGGACACAGGTGTGAATGTGGCCTAACACCCCCACTCCTCTGAGGTCCGATACATGTTTGCATCCTTCTCTGGGAATCAGCCAGTAACTGACATGGAAGACATTCGGCAGAGGCCGAATGAGTTGCTCCCCTGGGCAGGCTGTGACAGAGTGAGGGGCTCATTAGTCCTCTCCTCCCATTGTGGCTCTCTATGGTCCCTTGTTCCTTCTGGGTGCTCAGAGAGCAGACGGAACTCACATCACAACTGATGCCTCCCTTACCTGTGTGTGTGTGTGTGTGTGTGTGTTGTTGTTGTCCTCGTCGTTTTATTTTGAGATTGGTTCTATGTAGCCCTGCCCCCTGCCTGCTCTGGAACTTGCTATGTAGGTGTGGCTGACTTTGAACCTACAGAGATCTACCCTCTTCTACCTCTTCAGTGCTAGAATTAAATACGTGTGCAACCACTCTTGGTTTATTTATTTATATATTTTTGATATAAGGTCTCATGCTAGACTGTCCCTGAACTTGTTACAGTAGCAGAGGATGACCTGGAACTTGTGACCCTCCTGGATAGGTGTGCCCTCCCACATCCAGTTTATGCAGTGCTAACAGCCTGGGCATTGTGCGTGCCAGGCAAGCTCTCTATCAACTACAACCCCAGTCTTTTTTTTTTTTTTTTGGTTTTTCGAGACAGGGTTTCTCTGTTTCTCTGTGTAGCCCTGGCTGTCCTGGAACTCACTCCGTAGACCGGGCTGGCCTCGAACTCAGAAATCCGCCTGCCTCTGCCTCCCAAGTGCTGGGATTAAAGGCAACCCCAGCCTTTTATACCCTTCCCTCCACCCTCCAACCCTGAGTCAGGGTTTCTCTGTACAACAGCCCTGGCTGTCTTGCAACTCCATTTATACACTAGACTGGCTTTGAACTCACAGAGATCTGCCTGCTTCTGCCTCCTGAGTGCTGGGATTAAAGGCCTGCACCATCACACTTGGCTAATATAACACATGTGCTTCCTAGACTTCCAGCGCCTGCCTTCCAAATGCTCCTGTCTGGCTTGCCTCGCCAGCCCTGTGAGTCTCCCAGGATGGGCTTCTAAGCCCTTCTGCAAGCTCTGAGACAGAATGCCTAGTCAGATTCTTTGCCACAGAGAGATGTTTAGGGCTGCCACACTAGAACTTTAAAGATATCTTCCTCCCTGTATGCAAACCATGCCATCTTATGCAAAGTACCTCACAATATGCAAATGATTTCACAATAACACTCAGCATTCCTGCCATTCTAGAGGTCAAAGGGCTCCTGTCCAGCAAGGACACTAGCAAGACCCAGCTACAAATACTACTTAGTGTATATACCCTCTTCTCACCTGGGCTGGAAGTAAGACCAACAGAATCTAAGGAATTAAAGGAGCAAGGGGGTGGGGTGGGGACAGAGACTGGAGCAGAGACGGGAGGGTGAAAAGATCCTTGTTTGAAACAGACTTTAAAAAAGGTGATCGTGTGGGGAAGGAGAGATGGTTTAGCAGCTAAGAGCACTGGCTGCTTTTTCCAGAGGATGTGAGTTTAGTTTTCTGCACTCAAATGATGGCTCACCATCACCTGTATTTCCAGTTCCAGAAATCTGATGCCCCCTTTTGATCTCCATGGGCATCTCATGTATGTGATGCACAAACACATACTTGGGTACCCTCTCCTCTCCTCTCCTCTCCTCTCCTCTCCTCTCCTCTCCTCTCCGTGTAAAGTGTAAATGAATAAGGTAGGTGCCACATGCCTTTAATTCCAGGTCTCTGTGTTTGAGGCCAGCCTGGTCTACATACTGGGTTGCTCTCTCTGGCAGTAGTGTCCATGTACATGCAGTTAGAGTGTTGGGTCTCCGTGTCTGTGTGTAGTGAGGCGTGAATAAAATAACAGAAGAGTGCCAGGTTGATGCCACACCTTTAGTCCCAGCACTCGGGAGTCAGATGCAGGCAGCTAGCCCTCTGTGAGTTCCAGGCCATCCCGGTCTACATGATGGTTCCAGAGCAGTCAGGGCTACATAAGGAGACCTTGACTCAAAGAAAAAAAAAAAAAAAAGGCCCTTATGCCCAGCACAAGGTAGGCAGATGCAAGAGGATCTTTGTGAGGTCTAGCCTGATCTGTCTATTGAGTTCCAGGACAGCCAGAGCTAAAAAAAATAGAGAGACCCTATCTCAAAACTAAAACCAAACCAAACCAACCTCCCCCCCCAAACCAAACCAACCTCCCCCACACACACAGAAAGAAAAATAAATAATGGGTATGAATGATTATTCATATTAGGATGAAATAAATTTCCTCAGGAAATTATAAACAGAAAAAAAATAATTTTTTTTTAAAATAAATGTAGGTGCTGTGTGAATAGAAACAAGCAGGTTTCTGGGTTTGAGGCCAGGGAAGGACACACAGTAAGATCCTTTCTCAAAATAAATATAAAGAAAACAATCTGGCCCCACACTTCTTGGGACAAATGACTTGCCTCAGTTTCTCAATCTATAAAGCAGATAAATGTGGTAGATAGATTAGTGGTTTGGGGTGTTTTGATTTTAAGACAGAGTGTTCTGTAGATGAGGGTAGCCTTAGGTTTACTGCGTAGCTGAAGCTTGCCCTGAATTCCTGGCCTCTGATGCCTCCACCTTCTGGATTCTGGGACCCCAGGCTTGCGCTGCCAGCCTCATTGTGAACTGGACTCTGTGAGGGCTGTGAGTGAAGGTGCATGAGACACTCACTCAGGAGGACGCCTAACCGGGGGAAGGTTTACATAAGGGCTTGATTAAAACATTATTTGTGTAGGGGGCTGTGGGCACGTGTGCAGGTACCTGAAGAGAGGGGCTGAATGCCCTCGTCAGATTACAGGGTGTCAAGAGCTTCCTGACATACGTGCTGGTCCTCTGCAAGAACAACAAGCCCTCTTAACTACTGAGCCATCTGTCTGTCCAGCCTCGAATGTTAGATACGAACATTCATTATATACATAGATGTATATGTTACATGTATGTGCAAAGAATGTTAAAGCAATGCAGAGAACAGAGACCTCAGGTAACAAGGAGCATCGATCTTTCCTCCTGCTGAGCAAATATGGACATTTACTGATGCTTATCAATTCTATGAATGCCCTAAGGACCTGCGGGGCTGAGTGCTGGACAGACAAACGCCTGCATGGTGGCCTGGGCACTGCTCAGATCTGTGTAGCCAGGGGATCCTGGGGTCGGAAGCTGCAGGTCTGTAACTCTGCCCGCACTGGGATGTCCAGCACTTCACGTCAACACCTTGTTTTTATTCTCAGCACGTTTACCTGAGCACATGACAAACAGCCAAGCCGCTGCTCTCAGAACGCTGGCACTCTGGCCCGCCAGTATCCAAGGCTGCACACTTAGACTGGGGCTGAGTGCTTCCAGAGCGTGCCCTTCCGAGAGCAAGCGCTTGTACCCCTCACGGGGCAAGCAGCAGTGTGTCATGGAAAGGCTTGGCCCTGGGTCGCAGCCAAAATGAGGCTCCCTCAGGTGTCCCCTGGCCGTAGACAGTGCATCTGTCTCTCTGGAGTGTTGTCCCAGGTCATTGTATTCAGAGTGAACTATGCTTGCTTCTGAGTTTTTGCATGCTTTCTTTTTTCTTTTCTTTTCTTTTGGGTGTGTGTGTGTCTCGAGTCAGGGTTTCTCTGTGTAGCCCAGAAACCTGCTTGTTTCTATTCACATAGCACGAACATTTATTTATTTTAAAAAAAAAAACACTTTATATTTTTTTCTGTTTATGATTTCCTGAGGAAATTTATTTCATTCTAATATGAATAATCATTCATACTCATTATTATTTTTCTTTCTCTCTCTCTGTGTGTGGGAGGTTGTTTTGGTTTGGTTTTAGTTTTGATATAGGGTCTCTATTTTTTTTTTTTTTAGCTCTGGCTGTCCTGGAACTCAATAGACAGATCAGGCTAGACCTGATCTAGCCCCTCTCCCTCCCTCCCCCTCCCTCCCCCTCTCCTTTCCCCCTCTCTCTCTGAACAAGGTCTCCCCCTAAGTCCCAGGTTGGTTTGGAATTTAGTCCTTCCTCAGCCCCCTCTGTGCTGGGATACAGTTGAGCTCAGTGCTTTAATATATGTGTATGCTTGGACAATGTTTGATTTAACATTTCCTCATGAAGAAAAAGAATTTTAAGTTTTTTTTCATTATTTAGAAAATTTTACAATTGTTTTTTATGTGCCCTGCACAATTATTAAATGTATGTGCACGTATGTGTGTGTGTATGTATGTGTGTATGAGTTTATGTGCATGGTGTTTATATGGGTGCCCACGGAAGCCACAGGGCATTGGATGCCCCTGTAACTGGAGTTATAAGAAGTTGTGAGCCACCTGGTGTGAGTGTAGGAATCTAATCCAGGGCCTCTGCAAGAGCTGTAATCATTTTTTTTTTAATTTTTATTTATTTATTTATTTGGTTTTTCGAGACAAGATTTCTCTGTGTAGCCCTGACTGTCCTGGAACTCACTTTGTAGACCAGGCTGGCCT
>NC_034592.1:76226846-76241007 GCF_900095145.1 Mus pahari
GAGATCCTCCTGCCTCTGCCTCCTAAGTCCTGTGTACCACTATGCCTGGTGTTATTTTTCAATATTCCTATTTTTGAATGCCTGCTTGTGCCTGCATGAGTTTATGTGTGCCGTGTGTGGGCAGGTCCCCTAAAGCTGGACTTACAGGTACTTGTGGATTACCCAGTGAAGGTGGTGGGAACCGAACCTAGGTTGTCTGGGAGAGCAGTGGGTACTTTTTACCACTGAATCATTTCTCCAGCCCCAAGAAAGCAAACTATTTCAATCTTTTCCTTTGCTTTTTAACAAACCTTTTAACAAGCCCCATTTCCTGGGCTCTAATAACTTGTCACATTCAATGGAGCCATTTGATGGTTACTTTCCAGTAGAAGCAGTAGAAGGACGGATTAGTATTGCTGTTTATAAAGATGTGACTTGACTTGGCTTTGGAAGTCATCGACAACATGCCTGTCCTTCAGAACTGGCTTTTTTTTTTTTTTTCCTTCCCACTACACAGATGGTAGCCAGTCATTTGTGATATTTTGTGCAATTTTGGGTCATTCAGATACTTTGTTGAACTAAATGCTACTTCTGTGAATGAATCCACTGAAACTGATTTATCCATTCTCCTGCCAACTCACTTGATTATTCCCACAGTACTACCGGCAGTGTGCCTGGGGTATGGTCTTGGAACACAGCCCTCAGGGCTGTATCTGCCGGCTTACAGACCCTGCTGACTTCAGCTTTGTAAGGGGAGGCCAGGTGTTTTTCCTCGTGGCTATCTGGAGTTGGGCATAATGGCCGTTCTGTTACCATCCCTCTTTTTAAGGTCTTGAGTCTGCCTCCAGCTCTCTGCTGTCCTGCCTCGGACCACCGCCACACACCGGATAGGGCTAGTTCATTTTACCTGACCAATGGTGTAAAATAGCATCCCACAGCGGTCTTCGTTTGCATTTCCCTCCTCACCAGGGAGGCTGGGCGTCCCTCAAATGTTAGCAGGACTGTGTTTTCTCTTCTGTAATTGTCGCTCTGCTGGATTCCTTGTTCTTTTTCTGACGGTGTGCAGGGGCGCTACAGATTTCTGGGGTGTGTCCTCTCAGTGGGTACACTGACACGTCGCTAGTCTGTGGTTCTCTGTTCACTTTCTCTCAGGTGTCTCCACCTTTCTCTTTCCTTCCACCCTGGGCAGATGTCGCTAGGCGTGTGTGCTAGGCGCGCGCACACACCACACACACACACACACACACACACACACACACACACACACACACACACGGAAGAGCTGTGTCAGTCAGAATCTCTATTACCCTGACGACCTTCACCGCTTCCTTGTCCCCTGAGACTTTGGGGGAACCTTCCCATCGGGGGTGGAGACAGCCTGGTTTGGGGAGCCCTTGCAGGCTTCGGGTGGACAGGATGACAGGGAGGGTCCCTGCTAGGGGCTGATCACTTCCGCCGCCCAGCTGGGGGCCGGTGCTCTCTGCTCCGCTGGGCAGCAGCACCGCAGCTCCGACTCCCCTGGGCCCTGGGGTCCGGGCGCGGAGGCGGGGTGGGGGGGCGGGGTGGGGGTGCGGAAGCTGCCGGAGCAGATAAGGCCGGGGTCGGTCCTGTGGCGAGACGTGCGGGACGCAGCTGGCCCACCCCGTACCCATGGCTGTGGGGGAGGGACTTCGGTGGGGTAAAGGAGACCCCACCTGCACCACAGAGCCTGACCTGCCCTAGGGAGCAGTGGGGGATGGGGCCTGTCCTGCTCCTTCGCCTCTGGACAAGTGGCAAGTGACAGCAGGGCTGCCCTCTCCCCCTCCCCGGGAGGGTATCTCAGCTGGAAACTATAGGGCTGGGACCTCACTTCTCCTACAGCTCTGTGGGATGGAAGTAGCCCACTTCGAAGCCCTCTGAGGTTTTGGGCTGGTCTTGACTTTTGGGCCTGATATACCCCAAGGCTCTCACTGGCCCTGCCACACCTTCCTGACTGTCAGGGTTCATTGGTCCCCAATGAATGGAGGGGGAAGGGGCTTACAGAACTTACAGCCAGCAAGCAGATTTGGGTTTTGTGGAGCCTCAAGTTTTTACAATTTTGGATGAAGTCTAAGGAAAAGGCTACAGAACCGTAGAACCAGAATTGCAGACCCCCTTCCCAGGACTTAAAGGGCTTAGAAGCTAGGAAAGAAGCCCAAGCCGGTTCCGAGAACAGCACTGCCCAGAAGCACCTAGGGGGGCCTGCGTATCTCTTCTCAGAGACCACCAACACCGCTAACTTGTCAGGGAGACCTAAGGACATTCTGCAGGATGGCAGAAGCAGCGACCTTTATGCCAGGCAGTGCTCCCTAAGAATATCAAAAGCAGTGGTAATTTGAGGCCTGAGGGTCCAGGCTTTCAAGTCCCACCCTGTCACTCAAGGGTTTCTGGTGGGAGGGGCAGGGAGAGAAGGAGAGCCTTTTGTCGTTCCTTTGTGAAGAGCAACCAAATTGGGTTTGGACACGAAGGGGCTTCAGGACCCAGGCAGGAGGTGGGATGAGGGGATGGGGTCCCCCTGACTCCTGGCCTGCCACAGAGAGTGCTGCTAACTCCCGGTGTTCTGAGGCTGAGAGAACATTCAGGGAGGAGAGAGAGCCTTGGCTGCTAGTAGAGTCAGGTTCTCTTCCATGACATTTCCAGACCAGGCAAGCAGCTTTCCCCCTGTGCCTCCAACTCTAAGATCAGGGTACATCCTCAGGGACTGCTCTCATAGAACTAGACTTTAAAAGCTACAAGTGGGGCCAGGCGTGGAGGCACACTCCTTTAACCCCAACACTCAGCAGATCTTTCTAAGTTTGAGGCCAGCCTGGGCTACATAGAGCCCATCTCAAAAATGAACGAACAAACAAACCAACAGGGGCTCTTGCAGCGGGTCTGGATTCGGTTCCGAATTTGGTTCCCTTCACAAGCGTGTTTACATTTGGTTTGTACATTTGGCAGTTTACAACAATATGTAACTCCAGTCCCAGGGAATCCCATCAAGGCGTGCACAAACATATATGCCGCCAAAACATCCAGATACATAAAATAAAATCAAGGAATCAAAAAATCCTACATACATTTGGTGTCAATGCCTGGAGTCCAGGCCCTGGGAATAGACCTTCCTCAGTTGGTTATTGTGCTGTAGAGCAGCGCGTAGGGCACAATCTTCTCACGGGGGTTTACTAAGACCGTCGGAAAACACAGATATTTACAGTACAATTCATGATAATAGAAAAACTACGGTAATGAAGTAGCAATGAAAGTAATTTCATGTTTGAGGGGTGGCCACAACATGAGGATATATATATGTATATATATATATATATATATATATATATATATATATATATATATATATATTGTTGTTGTTTTTCGAGACAGGGTTTCTCTGTATAGCCCTGGCTGTTCTGGAACTCACTCTGTAGACCGGGCTGGCCTCGAACTCAGAGATCTGCCTGCCTCTGCCTCCCAAGTGCTGGGATTAAAGGTGTGCATTAGAATGGCAGGCCTCACATTCTGTCTTTCAAACTGTTATTACACTTAGTGTGTGCGTGTGCTTCACATGTAGGGATGCACACAGGAGTACATACTATGAGAGTCATATGAGAATCAAAGGATAATCAGTTTTCTCCTCCCACCATGGGAGTCCTGGGGATTGAAATCAGGTTGTCAGAATTGGTGGCAAGAGCTTTGCTCAAGTGAGCCATCTCAATGTCCCCATTTTGTTTTTCTGATAAAAAATGTCACATAGCCCAGGCTGCTCTTTCACTTGTGTAGTTGAAGATGGCTTTGAACTTCCGACCTTCTTGTCTCCACCTCCCAAGTGCTAGGCATGTATCACTATGTTTCATTCTCATTCTGGCTTTTTTTTTTTTTTTTTCTCGAGACAGGGTTTCTCTGTGTAGCCCTGGCTGTCCTGGAACTCACTTTGTATACCAGGCTGGCCTTGAACTCAGAAATCTGCCTGCCTCTGTCTCCTTAGTGCTGGGATGAAAGGCGTGAGTCACCACGCCCGGCTCTCATTCTGGCTTTTATAATCTCTGTTTTCCCTACATGTGAGACCGTTTCTCCAACCCTAGCACCTTCCAGGGGGACCAGGAAAAGCAGAATCTTAGGATGGACCGAAGCAGAGGGCTGGGACGATGTGGCCCCGGCCCAGCCGTCTGCTCAGTGCTTGAACTGGAGAGCAGGGGGACTCGCTATCTCCCTTCTGCAGCTTAGGCCACCTGGCTTCAGTCACTCCTCTGCTCTGGGCCTCAGTTTTCTCACCTGTAAAATGGAGCTAATCTTGCACCTGCAAGGACGGAAGATGCTCTCTGTCTAAAGGGGCTGCTGAGTGCCACGGGTCATCTACATAGACACAGTGAGCCAAAAGTGCCAGCAGAAATAGGGAGTCCTGCCCCCAACAGGAGCTTAGGCCTTTGAGGTCTCTGTTCCCAAGAGGGAGCCCCTTGGTTGAAGGCTGAGAAGCCCAGCTCTGGCGTTCTCCCAAAACAGGAAAGGTCAGAGCAGAACAGGGCCAAACTTCTTACCTAAGTCAGTCAGGTGTGTGGGGAGGAAGTGGAGATTTCTGGGAGGAGGCAGGAAGCCGACTGTGAGACTGTGGTATGATGCTGGCCTCAGGATGACTGGAGGTCACACTCCAAACCTTGTTTGTCCCTCATTGCAAATATTTGAAACAAGCATTCCCCCAGCCCCTTTCCAAATTTGGAATCTGAGGCTCAGGTCGGGTGTGTGTGTGTGTGTGTGTGCCACTTCTCAAGGGTCATTCACAGCCTATGTTCCATGGTCTGTTTGGCTGACAAGGTTGCTAGAGAAATGGTGTGATCTTGTTGGCTCGCTGAAGTAACCAAGGAACCAGAGTATCAATTCCCGCCACTGTCTCCCAAGAGCTCCACGTGGGCAGCTGTCTAGATGGCACTGTGACACTGAGGCCTGAGGGGAAGTGTCACAAGGTAAGAGTGGAGAACTGGAGTAAGCACGCATTCACATCAGAAGGCCCTCAGTAAAGGCACCTTGTGTCCCTTTGCCTGTGCTGAAATAGCAGAGATGCAGCAGAGGAAAGGGCTCCCGGGGAATGGAGACAGGGTTTCTCTGTATAGTCCTGGCTGTCCTGGAACTCGCTCTGTAGACCAGGCTGGCCTCGAACTCAGAAATCTGCTTGCCTCTGCCTCCCAAGTGCTGGGATCAAAGGCATGCGCCACCAGTGCCTGGCATATATAAAAATTCTTATCTAGCTCAGCATTGGTGGCACATGCCTGTAATCCCAGCACTTGGGAGGTAGAGGCAGGTGGATTTCTGAGTTCAAGGCCAGCCTGGTCTATAGAGCGAGTTCCAGGACAGCCAGGGCTACACAGAGAAACCCTGTCTCAAAAAAACTTAAAAAAAAAAAAAAAAAGAAAATCATAGTTTTTGTTGTTGTTGTTTGGTTTTGAGACATGGTTTTCTTTGTGTAGTCCTGGCTATTCTGGAACTCATTCTATAGACCTGGCTGGTCTCAAACTCAGAAATCCACTTGCCTCTGCCTCCAGAGTGCTGGGATTAAAGGTGTGTGCCACCACTGCTTAATTTCATCCTTTGTAATATGAAAGGGTACCCTATTTTAGTAGAATCCCTCTTTTAACCCTTTGCTTAAGTAGGCAACTCAGAGACACACACCACAGCTCCCTCCTATGGCCGTGTGTATTCCGTGTCTACACCGTGGACCCCAGGGGGAAAAAAGGCCAAGGTACAGACCTGGCCGCTATCACTGCACAGGGACAGCTCTGCCTCTGCCCCCTGCCTTAGCCATCTTCCCTCACAGACATTTGTCCATCCAGGCCCAAGAATCGTGCTCACAGTTCTCAGGATGCTCCATCTCTCACTTTGTTTCATGAGGTCCTTGGTCCGCCACCCATCTCATGACCTTTTGCTATGCAGCCTGGCATCTACCCTCCGAGGACTGTCGCCCAGCCCGGGGATTTCTAGACCTCTTAGGAGAAAATTTGGGCCCAAGTTCCCTAGTCTGGGGGGCCTAGCCCCGGAGATCAGTGAGGGGGGCTGGGGAGGAGGCTCTGGTAGGTGAGGTGCCTGAGCTTCAGCAGACGTCTGGGCACTGGCAGGAGAGGCAGGAGGAAGGAGAGAAGATGATGGGTGCCCGGACTGCTGCCTGGCAGGTCCCCGTGCCCAGGCTAGGGAAGTTTGTTATTTCTCCTGCTTCGACTTCCCCCTTTGATTTATTATAGCCATGAAGTGCTCTGCTCTCTTCTCTTTTCCTTGCTGTACCCCGGGGTTGGAGGAACACAGGCCTCCCCAGGCCCCAGGATCCAGCCTTACTGGACTACCATCTCTTTCCAAAGGCAGGGCATGGGGACCAGGAACGAGAGGTGAGTTGGGCAGGCAGGGTAGGATGGAAGGGGCCCTGACCTCCCCGAAGCAGGCCACCCCAGGGTGGGCAAGGTGTTATCTGGACGGAGGGTAAAGCAGGTATAGATCTGACGGCAGCAGGCTTCCTGGAGAGGTAGGGATAGCGGGCTCAAGGCTGGCGACCTTGGCAAGGCTTAGAAGCAGAGCCTGACGAGGTTCTGAAGACCAGGTACCCGCAAGTGGCAAAAACCGTATCTGAGACATGGGTTCTCTAGGACCCCTGACACCAAATTCTGACGTAAGTATAGCCACAATAGGCCTGGCTCAGGCCAGCTCGGGTACTGGACTGAGAGCCTTGAAGGAAAATGGCCCGAGGTCCGAGGGCCCAGAAAACTCTAGGTTCTTCCAGGTCACGACGGGCCATCACCCTAACCCTGCACATGAAAGCCAGCGTCTGTGTCTGCTCCTCTGCAGGCCTGGTGGCAGGAGCCTTTCTCTCTCCCAGGCCTTGTGTGGTGCCTGTGGTAATGGGGCTGTTGGCGTTTTGCAATGGGCAGGGGGTGGGGAGGCAGAGCACACATGCTTCCTGTGGTGACTGGGCGCTTCCTGTTTTCTCAGGCACCGGCCTTGCTGCTGCCGATGTGGAAACAGGGGCAGCTGCAGCCAGGGCGGCTCCAGGCCGGGCACTCTGACCCTGCCCAGAAGGGAGCGAGGGGGCCCACCACCCTTAGACTTACGATCTGGACAGTGGGTGGACAGGACTCCTGCCCGTATTGAGTCCTAGTCTTGGCTCACCCAGGGGAAAGGCCAGGCATGTGTGGTTCTGGACAAGCTGGGAGCCCAGGAGATTGGCACCTAGGGGTGACAGCTAGGGCACATGGTTCTGGGCTTGGTTGTCTCTCTAAAGGCCACTGTCAGCCTCTCCTAGTCCTTGGTTTCTGGTTTTGTGTAGTGTCATGGCAGCCATGATGTACAATCCCCAACTCACACTGGCCCCCACACAGAGTTGGGGACAGCACTGAAGTTGAGCCCCCCACTCCCCTAGGGATGAGGCTGGGCACAGACCTTGGCAGAAGGGGAAACTGTAAGACAGGAAGAGTATATGGCAGGTGGGACCTACCAGCACCAAGTAAGTCCTGGTGTTGGTGGAACAGAGGGACAGTGGTGGGTATGTAGTTGATACGGAAGGACACTGCAGAAGGACACTTTTATCCCTGCGGATGCTGGAAAGGTGTTTGAGAGCCCCAACATCCTTCCTCAGAAGATGAGTGGTCAGGCGCAGGGTTCCCCTCTCCCAGGGACATGGAGACCCATATGATGTATGACCCAAGAGCCTCGGGAGAGACCCATTCCTGGCCCTAGCTGTCAGCCTGCTTGCTGGGCTGAGATGGGGTGTTGCCATTAGGGGCAGGCCTTGAGGTTTGACATCGCCTCTTCCCGAAGCTGTTTGTTTTGCTGCTGGGCCGGTGTTTCGAGAACTGGAGGGAATGACTTTGCCTCGTGAAGCGCTTACAGAGGGCATCTGGCCCCTGAAGGAGGCTGAGGCTCAAGCCCCTGGATACTGGCCAGTTTGTGGACCGAGTTAACTAGCTGTCCCGTTGGTCTAGGATGTTTTGAGATGTGTACCCCACAGGAAGCTCCCCTCTAATCCTAAGATTTGCTAATCACAGCGGAGCAACCCAGTTGAAGCTTCAGAATCCCCTGAGCCTGAGACCCAGGCTAGGGGGCCATTGGACCAGCTTGGCCTCCACAGTTCTGTGTCCTGGGGCTGCCTGAGTGCTGAGTTGGCTGAGTTGGTGACACAGCAGCTGTCCTGGCCATGGAGGCCCAGTTATAAATAAGCGCCATCTGGCCAGGTCATCAAGTTCTGCAGATCCTCCCGTCCAGCTGCATTACCTCAGTGACCACAGGTCGGGCTGCCCCAGTGCTGGGCTCATCAGAACCCACCCACTCAGACCCAAAGCTGAGTGTTATCCTCGAGTCTCAGGCCTAAGCATCTTCAAGCCCCTCAGACCCAAACCTCACTGGACACAGGTCACAGAGGGACAGGGCACATTCCGCCTGCACGGAGTCAGAGCGGGCAGCTATTTACAAACCGAAACTGGGAGAAGCGAAGTGGCTGTGGCCAAAGTGGCTCCAGGTCCCCAGCCCCCACTCCCACTCCATCCCCACTGGCCCAGCCCCCTCTCCCCATGGCTTCCTCTTTCCTTCCCCGCACAGCTCCCCAACCTCCCACCGCCTGGTCAGCTTTAGATTCCCTGCAAGCACCCCACGGTGACCACTAACTCCCACAGTATGTTCCTGGGGGTCACCTTCTTTTCATCTCAGGACCCCGACAATCAGAGCTCCTGGAACCATTCCTTCTCACCAGCCTCAGCTCACCCTGGGCTGCACGAACACATTCCCACAGTTCTCGGTTCCCTTTCATGCCTGGAAAAGCTCCAACCTCAATGGCTGCCACAGTGCTTCTGGCCTCCACCCAAGGGCGGCTTCTCTGCCCGCTCTTAACCTTCATGGTGGACAAGTAAGGGTCAAAGAGATCTCCAGGCTTGGGTGGTACTGGAGTCCCGGGGGCCCTGGCACGAAGCCCTGGACATCTCTCTATTCAAATCGGATTTCAGCCCCTTGTCAGATCAGGCTCGTGAGGGTCGCGGGCGTTGTGCAGTCCAGACTTGAGTTGAGATCGCTAGGACCAGCACGGCCTAGGAACTAGTAGTAGGTTGGTCCTTCAAAATAGACAAATGATTGACAACATAAACCCATTGTTTGGAGGCTGAGAACGTAGCTCAGTAGGTAGTGTGGTTATCTAGCACAAAGCCCTGATTTGGTTCCCAGCACTGTATGAACAGTCGCGGTGGCACACAGTGCAAGAGGATCAGGAGCCCAAGGTTGTCCTCTGATCAGTACCACATTCAAGGCCGCCCTGGATCTCATGAGACTTTGGTTCAAAAACAGTGAGGAAAACCTCTACTGAGGGTAGACAGCCTCCCCACATTGGTACAGCAGCTTAAAGCTCACCGTCTTCTATTTGTCTTGGAAACCAAACAATCTCCTTATCTGTCATAAAGTGGAAACAGAGGCCTGGGGGGCGGGGGGGAAGCCATGAATCCGAGGGCACAAGGCTCAAAAGCACCTCAATGACATGGCCTCTCCTCTGCCTGCCCTGCTCCACTCCTCAGTCTCCCTCCTGGCCGGATAGACGTTTCCCAGATGTGGCAAGGACAGAGAGAGATGTCCTGAGGAGAAAGCAGGCCTTAGAGATGGAGCTTGTCACCTTCCCTGGCTGAGTACTACTCATGCCCAGTACCCCTGACTGAGCCCTCCCTGTCTTCTCTGATTCCTCACAAACATTTAGTTAGTATACACCATGCCAGCCCTGTGTTGGGTGCCCAGTGTCTCTACAGCTGAGACTTATCCTTTGACCCCAGAAACCTATAATCCAATGGGCAGAGAACAACACAGTCCCAAGAGAGCTTCAAGAGAAGGCTGTGGGGGGAACAGCGGAGCAGCAAGGGTTGCTTGGGATGGGGAAAGGAGGTACTGGAGAGGGGCTGCTTGGGATGGCGTGTGCACGACGGGAGAGTAAGGACGATGGGTTCTTCATGCTGAGCTGAAGGCCTCGACTGCAGTGCTTCCCATGTCTGGGCGTCTTTTCTTCCTTTTGACTTTGCCGGATTCCTTACCAACCTACCAAGGCCCTCAGACACACACAGCATGTGCGCCAGACACACCAAGCCCGTCCTGGCAGCTCCTCACCTGCCTCCTCTTTCCAGAGCCTGAACAGAACCAGCAGCCAGGTCTCCTGGTTCTCAATACCCTTGTCAGCCCCACCCGGGGAAGGCGTCTGCTCCCAGGCTCCAGCCCCCTTTGTCCTCTGCTCTGAAAAGCACCATTTCCCTTTTCTGGGTGACCACATACCATGCACAGGGAATTTCCATAGTAGCCTGCGGAGTGTCTGATTCACTCAGGCCCCTCACAAAGTTAACTCCTTACAGGTCTCCCACCCAGCTGGCAGGCTTGGGTAGCTGTGTGCTGACCTTAGGCCCCATAGAATGGAAGTTGAGCTCAGAAACTCCACTTAGCTCCCCGCATTCAACCCGTCACAAAACCCCGCACATGCACCCTCAGGCAGCTTCCCAGACATCGAGGGAGTGGAGGGGAGGCAAACCTGCCCCGTTCTACCTGTGTGGCCTGAAATGAGCCCATGGCTTATCTATAAAGCAGAAGCCATTCCTGTCCGTAGTCTCACTGAAGAGACAAGTGTGCTGGGCCCACAGTAGGAGCTCTTTCTTAGTTTTCCCTCTTTTTAAAGAGCCCACTCCTCTGATTGGGGTCTCCGTTCCAGACCACGGCCTCTGGGTTGGCTCTCTGAGAGCAGAGGACTCAGAGACATTGCCTTTGGGTTGGTGGGGACTCGAACAGAGAGGCATCTCACAGCCCTTCTTTTCCAATTCTCTGGCTCCTTTTCTCGGAAGCTCTTAGGGGACTGAGGACTAAGCAAGATGCTGAGTTCTGGAGACAGATGCCGGGCATGTGTGTCTCACACAGACTCCTTGCCTACTACCTCAGTTAGCCCAGAGGTATCTTCTATTATTGTTCCCATCTGGGGACAAAGAGCCTGAGGACCCTAGAAGTGGGTTCCTGGCTGTCAGCCGTGAAGTATGAGGTATAGGGAGCGACACTGCAGGCCTCAGAAAGCACTGGTAGAAGCCAATGAACGAGGCCCATACTAAGTGGGCTTTTAGTCTTGGAAACAAGGCTAGGAGGTGGTTCTTGTTGATGTCTCTCTGTAGAGCCGAGCCTGGGCTCTGGAGAGGGGAAGGAACTCAGAAGGCTATGCGGCCAATCCATGGGGGTTGGGGGAGACCCCGTGGAGCTGGAGATGGGATGGTAGAAGGGGCTCCATAGAAGAGGGGGGCCTGAGTGGGGAAGCGGCTCCTGTCCTCGGTGAGCAAGCTGGAGGTGTGGTGCTGCCCGTGGCGAGCAGACGGAAGTCGCTGTGGGTGGCGGTGGGTTTGAGGTGCAGGAGACTGAGTGATGTGGCCAGGAGGTGAGCGCTCCGCATCTGCAGGCCTGGTCAGCAGGAGACGGGGTTCAGTAAGATTCAGAGGAGTGTGGGCTGACCTGGAGATGTGTATCTCTTGGTCACTGGCCCTTGAACACATGGGACCAGGAACCGGAATAGAACAGGAGGAGAAACTGAGGCAAGGCTTGGGAAAGACACAGCAAACTGAAAAAAAAAAGGGGGCACTCTGAAGGAGTGTCCAGTAGGGTGTGGAAGATGGTGAGAGCCCTGTGTGAGCAAAGCCTGTGGGAGATTGAGAAAGAGCTGAGTTCTGGGAATGTTGAGTAGTGTCTTCTGGGTGGCATGGGGGGGAGGGCTAGCTGGACTCCCAGTGTAGGAGGCTCCGACGCGGGCCTCCAAGGTATGAGCTTCAGCCCTGGACAGGCAAGAGCTAAGACTTTCAGGTAGGGAGAGGCACAAGAAGCCAAGCTGTGGGACAGCTGTAGAAGGCCAGGTCCTCGGGCACTCAGACCTGCCGGCACCTCTGCCCCCAGCCCCCAGCCGCGTGTGTGCCCATTGCATGAGTCTCACCCTCTCTGACCTCAGTCTTTCACCTGCAAAATAGCACTGTTAAGTCCTGCCTGGTGGAACCGCGAGACGGTCAGAGGAGCTGACATTGGCATACAGTAGAAACGTAATAAACGCCAGTTGCTCACAGTACTCAAAAAAGCACTTGCGGGAGGCTTTTTCTCCCGTCTTTTCTGATCTGGCTTGGCTGAGTAATTCTACAAGATATAAAGCCACTTCAGAGGCCCAGTTGCCTGCTACCAGGAGGGTGATAATGGGGGTGACTTCAGATCTTGATGGGTGAGACTGTACCCGCCACTGTGCCCACAATCAGAGTCAAGGTCAAACTCCAGCCCCCCCTGGGTCTGCTCTTAAGGTTCTTCTGCTGTTCCCACATCTGATGATGTTGACACTGGGTGGCCCCATGCTTGGAGCCCTGTGCGCTCCTTCCCTCCCCCGCGTCCAGGGCTTGCTCAAATCTACTGTTCTGTTCTGCTTGTCTCCTTTCACATATCAACCTTCCAGCATGTGCACCCCCTTTCCCAGATGCATGCCCCCTTTCTCTATGGCTCCTTTGCTTCTAACAGGCAGTGGAAGTCAGCAGCCATCTACTGTTTATCGCTCTGCCCCTGCCAAGGCAGGAAGATTCTCGCCTCTTCTGGTCACCGGGCATCTAGAGAACTCAAGTAAATATTTGTTGACTATCTTAATGTTCTCAAGAGCCAACTCAGTGTTGTGACCAAAACTTGCGGAGCTCTGAGGGGCCTAAGTAACACAGGCTGGGGCCCCAGCAGCCTCTCCCAGTGTCTCAACCATGAGAGGAAGTTGCAAGACGGCCATTTCAGTACACGGGCTCAGCTCTTTATGGTCAGCTTTCCCAGCCCTCGATGGGGAGGTCTGCGTTTTCACATGCATCTTGACACAGCTCTGGGGTTCTGTGTGGAGGAAAGTGGGAAGGGGAGTTCTCTCACTTCTCAGACCTTTGGGCTGCCGTGCCGTGCCAGGGAGGTTGAGGGTCTGTAGTTGGAGGACTCCTGTTGGTTTCCAGTAGCTGGCCTACTCTGCGATTGCATTAACACCCTGCCCACCCCCATCAGCAACCAGCCCAGAGGGGACAAAGGGATATACAGCCACCAGGCTACCTGATCTCCCTGTCACTCTGAAGGCCAGCCTCTTGTCTAGTGTCAGGGGAAGCAGCACCGTCATGTGTACTGCTAATAGGATGATAAATTGGTACAATTTAGTTGTGGGAGATAGGGCAATACCTATCTATCATCTCTCTCCGAATTAAAAACGCACTGCCCTTTGACCTTGTAATTCAAGGGTTAGGCATTTTTGCTAGACACACCCCTGCATGTGTATAAACTAATGTATTTTATCAACAGCAGCCCCGGTTAGAGCAGCAAAAGATGGCTGAACAGAGCTGGGCAAGCCTGTAATTGTGGCCTCCGGGAAGCAGGAGCAGAAGATATGTCAGTTCAAGGCCAGAAAAAAGAAAGAACAAAGAAAGAATAACCCAAATCGATAAGGACCTGGTTACAGAAACTGTGACCACGAGACACTATCCAGCCAACGACAAGAACCACAGCAACATGCGTCCCCACGGGCCGCGGGAGCGATACCAAAGCCCCTGCAAGTTTCCTCTATTCATTTTCTGTTGTGAAAATAAATTACAAAGCCAGTCTAGGTTACATAGTGAGTTCCAGGCTAACCAGTTTGACATGGTCTCAATTAGTAAGTAAATAAATAAATAAAATTAAAAAACTGAAATGCACTTTTAGAGATGTTTATAAGGAAGAGCAGACAGGACGGTGCTGTATCTCAGAGCTCTTGGCTCATTCTTATGAGGCCTTTATTTCAATTCAATCCCCAGTACCACAAAGAAACCGGACTGGAGGCACAGGCCGGGAATCCCAGCTTCTGGAGAGGATGAGATGGGTGTGTGTGGGTGTGTGGGTGGCAGGAAGTTCCAGGCCTGCTGGGCAATCTAGTGACATTTTGTTTCATATTAAAATGTAAGCCGGGCGTGGTGGTGCACGCCTTTAATCCCAGCACTCGGGAGGCAGAGGCAGGCGAATATCTGAGTTCGAGGCCAGCCTGGTCTACAAAGTGAGTTCCAGGACAGCCAGGGCTATACAGAGAAACCCTGTCTCGAAAAACCAAAAAAATAAATAAATAAGTAAAAATAAAGGTGTAACTCCCTATAAAGTTCAGATGTTGACTAGGAGTGAGGGCAAAAGTGCCTCCGTGCTCTTCAGAGAGGGT
>NC_034592.1:76241062-76244047 GCF_900095145.1 Mus pahari
GGTGGAGCACTTGCCTGGCTTATGTGAGGCCCTGGGTTCAACCTCTGTGCCAGATGGAAAGAAAAATCAAGGAGGTCAAGTTAGGGTACAGTTCTTTCTAGATGGAAATGGGGGCAGGGCACATAGGGCAAGCTTCATGTTCATGTCTTCATCTGGATGATTATGTCATAGGGGTTAACTTTACAATTATCTTTCACTGCAAATACATATGTTATGTGCTCTCTTTTATGAATGGTGCCCCATTGTCTGCAGATACACAGCTGGACTAGGTGACACACATTCATTGCCTCGCTACTGGTTTTGTTTTGTTTTGTTTTTCAGTACCTAGGAATCAAACTCGGGGCCTTGTGCATGTTAGGGAAGTACTCTAAACATTGGGGTACATCTTCAGCTGTAGTCCTTGCTGCTTATGAGATTGAGGGTCCCTTGAGTCCAGGAGTTTTGGGGATAACCAACACAAGACACTATCTTAATAAAATACATTTGTTTATTTGTTTTCTGTATATTTAGTGTGTGTGCATCACGGCGTGGGTGGGGGCATGCACGCGTGTGGAGGCGAGAGGAGCTCTCATTTGTGAGTCAGTTCCCTCCTCCCACTAGCTGGGTCCCAGGGATCTAAGGTTTTCAAGGTTGGTGGCCTTTACCACTAAGCTATTTCACTTGCCCTATTTTTTTAAAAAGCAAACTACTTTTTTTTTTCTCGTGTATTCCTAGTAAAGTACTTTTAAGTTGGAATGCTTGAAGTTAAAAATGCATTTCATAGGGCTGGCCAACAGGCTCAGCAAGTGAGGGCAGCAGCTGCTCAAACTGTGTAGCCTGAACTCAGTCCTGGGAACGCACATGGTAGAAGAGAACAGACTCCACAAAGCTGTCTTCTGACCTCTACACGTGGGCCATGGCCCACATACCTGCCCCATCAGATACACAGTGAAAACACAATGTGTTTTAACTTTAAAATGTATGTATGTCAGGTCATGGTGGTGCGCCTTTAATCCCAGCACTCAGGAGGCAGAGGCAGGCAGATCTCTGAGATGGAGGCCAGCCTGGTCTACAGAGGGAGTTCCAGGACAGAAAAACCCATTCTCCGGGTGGGAAATGCACCCAGAGATGTCTTAATGGTTGAGAGTGTACATTGGTCTTGCAGAGGACAAAAATTCAGTTCCCAGCACCCACATCGGGTGGCTCATGACATCTGTAACTCCAGTTCTAGAGGATCTGAGATTCTCTTCTGATGGCTGAGGGAACCTGCACTCATGTGCACATTACACACACACACACACACACACACACACACACACACACACACACACACGCCATACACATAGCATCAACTCAAAAATAAAGAAAATAAAAAACTTTGTTTTTTTCTTCTGTACCCTGGAGGCCCCAATATTTTTGGTTCCAAAGCAATTTCCTGCCCACCAGAGTGAGTCAAAAGCACTGTTATGGAGGAGGCACCTGGTGACCTTCAGAAAGCCCAGGACACTCTCTTCTGGAGAGGAAGGAGGCTGGGCTGGGCTCCCTTCTCTGAGGTCCACTCACCTCCAGACCAGCATCTCTCTGAGGTCCCACATTTCTGTGTTCCTCTGTGTCCCTTCTTCTTCCCCGCTCCCTTCCCTCCTTCCCTAAGGCTCCTGTTGTCAGCTTCTCTTCTGCCCTTTGCCCTTTGTATTTTCATTCTCTTTCCCTTCCTAGAGTATCAGACCCCCCTCTTCCTGCTGGGAAACCTGAACCTGCCCAGAGCCCACTCTTCTACCCATAAGCTGTGGGACCCTGTTTGAGTCATAGATCTCCTAGGCCTCAGTGTACCAGGTTGCTGTTTTAGTCCCATGAGGTCACAAGGATGGACTGCAGATCCTAGACCCACAGTTTTCCCTGTCATATTTGCATGTGTGTGTGCATGTGCATATGTATGTGTGTGTGTCTGTGTGTCCACGTACGTAGAGGCAAAAGGTCAATCTCTTTTACCAACCTCCACAGTTTCTCAGGCATTGTCTCCCTTGTTTTGTGAGACAGGGTCCCTCACGTGGCTTGAACTCAGTGACGTGGCTAGGATGAGCCCTTCGTCTCTACCTCTTCAGGGCTGGGTTTATAAGGTAGACTACCATTCCTCGCTTTTGATGTAGGAGCTGGGACTGAACTCAGGTCCCCACCCTTGCAAGTGAGCACTTTACCAACTGAGCTATCACTGTCACCCAAGTGTCTTCTAAAAGGCAGCGTGAACTTGGGCTGTGCGTTAGCAGACTTCCTCTACTGCTCACGACTTAAAACCATCACAGCACCGCTACCCCACCGCCTCTGAGGATGAAACTCACTGCAAACTGAAAACAGCTTGTTTGTGCGTTTAGCTCAGCACCACAGCAATGGTCTCAGGTGTTTCTCTTAGTGACCGGGGCCAGGCCAGCTTTCCTGTGGGTCCTGGGTTCCCTCTGTGAGGTACAAGGTTTGACTTATGCTTTCTTAGAGTCTAGAATTCTGGGGTTTTAATAACAGCAGGTCGCTGGAGGCGAGAGGGGAAGAGGCTTTGGGAGTGAAGGCAGAGCAGTGGGCTCAGCCCAGGATCCTGTTATCCAGAGGATGAGCCTTAGCCCACACAGTTCTACAGAGCTTAGTCTTACATTTCCTGTGTTCGCCCCTTCCCCCCATTGCCCAGGTCTATTTTGTACTCAGGACACTAAGCATACACTTTATGACTGAGACCCCTCCAAACTACCCTGAATCTCCTTTTACTTTTTAAAAAATTATTTTGCTGGGCAGTGGTGGTGCACCCCTTTAATCCCAGCACTTGGAAGACAGAGGCAGGCAGATCTCTGAGATCGAGGCCAGCCTGGTCTACAGAGGGAGTTCCAGTCAAGACAGCCCGGGCTAAAAAGAGAAAATCCTTTCTAAAAAAGAAGAAGAAGAAGAAGAAGAAGAAGAAGAAGAAGAAGAAGAAGAAGAAGAAGAAGAAGAAGAAGAAGAAGAAGAAGAAGAAGAAGAAGAAGA
>NC_034592.1:76244152-76245169 GCF_900095145.1 Mus pahari
GAAGAAGAAGGAAGAAGAAGAAGAAGAAGAAGAAGAAGAAGAAGAAGAAGAAGAAGAAGAAGAAGAAGAAGAAGAAGAAGAAAAGAAAAGGAAAAAGAAAATTTTTTTGGAGAATTATTTATTTTATGTGATCAAGTTTTTTTTTTTTAACCTACATGTGCATCATGTGTGTGCCAAAAGAGGACATTGGTTCTCCTGGGACTGGTGTTTCATACAGCTGAGAGCCACCATGTAGATACTGGGAGTGGGACATAGGTCTTCTGCAAGGGCTACAAATCTGTCAACCACTCTGTCATCTTTCTGGGTACCCCTGGCTCTCTTTCATGAGCTGCCTCAGGCAGACATAGGACAAAAGAATGATTCTTTTCCTGGAGGCCCCTGAATCCTATGCTTTGGGAACACAGCCTGCCTGGTCTCCTGTCTGTGATCATCAGATAAATCTCACCCTCCTCACTTAGAACCAACAGAAACTCCATTAATGATGCTGTATTTGGCCCAGGCTCCTTCCTGGGCTTAGCAGTAAAGGTTTCCCATCATGCCTTTCTCCTGACCACAGTGATGGTGGCTCAATGCTCCAAGTTCTTCTCTAACTCCCTGCCTCTGGCCAGACTGCCTCCTCAGCCAGGCCTGCATTGTGTGATATTCTCTGCACACTGCTCCCAGGATGTCCTTTCTGTGACTCTGATCAAATGACTTGGTCCCACACACACCACTCCCCATCTCTATCATTTTCTCCACAAAGCTCACAATCTGTCTGTACATCTCCCCGAGGGCCTGTGGACTCCTGAGGGCCATGCAGGCCTCATTCATGTTTGAGCCTTTAGGTCCAGCTCATAAAAATCACTGAATGAAATGTTTGTAACTGGATGAACGCAGAAATGAAGACACAGGGCCGGGCGTGGTGGTGCACGCCTTTAATTCCAGCACTTGGGAGGCAGAGGCAGGCGGATTTCTGAGTTCGAGGCCAGCCTGGTCTATAAAGTGAGTTCCAGGACAGCCAAGGCTACACAGAGAAAC
>NC_034592.1:76245534-76253632 GCF_900095145.1 Mus pahari
AAGAAAAATAAGGAGGGGTGAGGGAAGGGCGAAGAGGGGAAGAAGTAAGAGAAGGAGTGAGAGAAGAGAGAGGGAAAGAGGGGGCTGGTGAGATGGCTCAGCGGGTAAGAGCACCGACTGCTCTTCCAAAGGTCCTGAGTTCAAATCCCAGCAACCACATGGTGGCTCACGACCATCCGTAACAAGATCTGATGTCCTCTTCTGGACTGTCTAAAGTCAGCTACAGTGTACTTACATATAATAAATAAATAAATCTTAAAAAAAAAAAAGAGAGAGGGAAAGAAGGATGGACATGAGGAAGGAGAGAAGAATTTAGGGCTTGGCATGGGGCTCACTCCAGCACCATCGAGGCAAAGGTGAGAAGATAAATACAAATTTGAAGACAGCCTGGTCTATACAGCAAGTTCCAGGCTAGCCCAGGATACCATAAGCAAGATCTTACTAAAACAATCTAAAACAATGAATGAATGAATGAGTGAATGAAAATAACAGTTGGGGCCTGGTTCTCACATTCCAGACCATTTTCCCCCTATAATCCAGTTACCCGGAGCTCGGCCTGTTTGGTGGAAGCATGAGGAACTACAACTGCTAGTGTAGAGTGAGTTTGTGTCTTCCCTAACCTCAGGGAGGGGCCTGAGTCAGGTTCCTGGGAGCCCTGAGGACATGTGATCTGGACCCCCAAGTGTGTCTGCAAGAGAAGAGAGAATGGAGGTGAAGATGATGGGGGACCCTTCCTTTTCTGCTGGCAGTAAGAAACTACTGGGGTATATGGAGGGATCAGGCTAGTTTTTATATAAAGCAAGAGGTTAAAGTATACATAGGTGGAAACTGATTGACCAAAAGTTCTCCTTAGCATACACTTAGCCAGGGGACTGTGGCATACACTTTTAAGCCCAGCACTCAGGAGGCAAAGGCAGGCACAGAGCGAGTTCCGTGATAGTCAAGGCTACACAGAGTAACTCTGTCTCAAACAGACAAAAACACACGCCTTTAATCCCAGCACTCGGGAGGCAGAGGCAGGTGGATTTCTGAGTTTGAAGCCAGCCTGCTCTACAGAGTGAGTTCCAGGACAGCCAGGCTACACAGAGAAACCCTGTTTCGAAAACCCCAAATAAATAAATAAATAAATAAATAAATAAATAAATAAATAAATAAAACCAAGTTCTTGCTCAACCAAGTAGTCTCCCTAAAGGTGTGTGTGTCCTCGGGGTCGGAAGTGGGGGACAGGTATGTGTGGAGGAACAGGACTATTGCTGTACTCTCTAGACTGGATGTCTGAAGGACAGGAAACCCTTTCACTTTCCCAGAACTCAGCATAGAGCTTGGTTAACATAGGGAAGATGCATGGATGGATGGATGGATGGGTATGTAAATAGGTAGATTGATTAATAGTTAGGTGATGGATGGAAAATTGATAGGTAGGTAGTACAAATGCATGGATGAATGGGTGAATGGATGAATGGGTAGACAGACTGATGGATAGGTGGATGGATAGATGGATGGAAAAAGTGGATTAAGAGTAGATAGATAAGTAGATAAGTAGATGGGGAGATGGATGGATATAGGCAGACTAATGAATTAATGGGTATATAGAATAAGTGAATAGATGGATGTGTGGGTAGAAGAATGTATGTGTAGACAAATGATGGATAGATGGATGGATGGATGGATGGATGGATGGATGGATGGACAGGTGGCCAGATTGTCAAAAGATTATATAGTGGATAAAGAAATAAAAATACAAACTGTTAGCAGATGGGTGGGCTGATGTACGGACAGACAGGTGGCTAAATGAGCATGTTGCTAAACTCGAGGGCAAGCAGATGAGCTGCCTGACGACAGTTCAGAAATGAGCAGTTGGATGAACAGAGAGATATGTAGATGGATGGGTGGTGTGGTGGGCTGGAGAGATGAGCAGACAGTCAGAAAGAGATGAGGGTAGGAAAACAGAGGAAAGAAGAAACGTGTGAGGAAGGTTTATCAACGAGGAAGTCTAGATCAGCACATTCAAGGGTTGGAGAATCTGGGAGAGCTGGGAACAATGTCCTTAGGGATCTGTGGTACTTAGCTGGGAGGGGAGGGTATCAGAAGCCAAGGTCCTTCCCAATTGGAAGGAAAGCCCATTTGAGGAGTCTGGAAAAATGTGGGAGACCCAGTGTCTACTGTTGGCCCTAATTGGTTTAGGACAATCTAGCAGATATTGCAGGGCCTACAGGAAGAGCCATGCCTGGCAGTCTTGGGACCAAAGTCCTCCACATGACAAATTCACCCTCAAAATTAGGGACCCACACTGTCACTATTCTGACCCCCCGAAGAGGTGACTCTTGGCCACCATAGGGGACTGAGAAGAAATCGATATTATTAAGCTAAAAGAACAGTGGACCACCTCAGCAAGGCCTAGCGACCGGAGCAGCAGAAGCCCTTCCACGGTAGTGCTAGCCTTTCTCCCTCCCAGCCCCAGTTTCCTCTGGGCAGGGGGCCTGGCCCCCTGGCTTCCCAGGGCTGCCCTTTGAGAACCACCTGCCCCAGCCGGCCAGAGACTTCCTGTAGCGCAAGAGATTTATGCAAACGGGCTGGGGCGGTGATGTCACCCCAAGGGGACTATCTCCCAGTGGCAGGCCCTTCGATAAAATCAGGAACTTGTGCTGGCCCTGCAATGTCAAGGGAGGGGGCTCACCCAGGGCTCCTGTAGCTCAGGGGGCAGGCCTGAGCCCTGCGTCTGACCCACGACCGTCCAGCCCCCCGACGGGGCACCTGGTCCTGAGGGGGATCCGCCTCGATCCTCACCGAAGCAGGGGATCTGACCAACCTGGAGCTCAGCTGGATGTTACAGGCGTGCAAAATGGAAGGGTTTCCCCTCGTCCCCCCTGTGAGTACTGGGTCTTCACTACCAGCCCAGCCTAGGGCCTTGGGATGTGTGACCATCTGCCTGCTTACTCACCAGCCCACCCGATGCCCTCCGGCTCCCTATCAGTGGGAAGTTGGTGTTTCCTCCCCGGAGCTGCTGGTCTGAGACTCAGCGAGGGGCCATTGGCTTCCTTAGAGCATGCCCTGGCGGGCTGAGGGTTGCCGGCTGGCCCCATGGTGGGGCTGTGATCGGTAGGGCCTGAACAGCTATTTATAGATGGGTTCAGTGGCAGGCCGAACTCTAGGGCAGGGTTCTGGGCTGAAGATGGCGAGGGCGGCTCCTGAGAGGCCATGGATGAGAAGATCTGGAGACTGGCCTAGGAGCCTTTGGAGGCAACAGGAGAGGCTTCAACTCAAGACCTGTGGGCTCCTGAGGCAAAGAACTCTATAAAGTCACCCATGGGTCCCCAACATTCAGTTTGTAGCCCGGCATAGAGGAACGACTGTTGATCCAAGTGTTTGAGCTTTGGGCCTACATGGATCTGAGAGTCTGGGGCAGTGACCAAGACTGGCTTCTTGGGTCCAGGCTAGGCAAGAGAAGAACATACAGCAGAAACACTGCAGCTAGATTTGTGGCTAGAACTTAGCTCAATGAGAAATCGGGTGGGACAGAGATTGGGGCTGGAGTGAGAGGACCTGGCCGGAGTTAAGGTGGGACAGGGACAGGGACACAAGCAGGTGGGCAGATTCCACCTGTTTTCAGTGACAGTCACAGCTTTGGGCGAGTGGCAGCCCAGAATGCCTTAGAGAGGATCCTCTTGCTTTCTCCTACCCTTGGAGGTGTCGGGGCAGTGAGGAGAGGCTGAGCAGGGCCTGCCCACCTGACTCAGCGTTCCTGAACTAGAGACAGATCCTCTTCTCAATCCCTTCCAGCCCTCGACAGCACCTTAGGCCTGACATCGTAGCCAGTGTCCTGCCACACGGGCAGGCCTAGTGTACTGCCTGGAAACCCGGGGAAGAGGACCAGCTTCTGGTCTCCTCACAGGATAGAAGACAGGCTCACCAAGCCTCACCGCCTCACCTTTCCCCTGATCCCCTTCTCCCGCCTGGGACGGAAAAGGTGCTGGGGCAAGCACAGGTGATGGAGGGTGTCCCAGAAGTCCACTCTGCCTCAATTAAAGCCACTGACCCTGACCCTTGTGACCTCTCCTTCCTGCCGATACGGGCACAGGCCAGACCTCCAGCTCCTACATTGGCTCCTTAGCCCCTCTCTCCAGCCTCAGAAGCCATCCCAAGTGTCTCTTGAGTGGACGGGCCCCCAAGGCAGCCCTGGCCCACCAAGCAAGGCCACTGTAACTATTGTGCAATCCTTGGGCACGCTCTGCGGGGGTGGGGAGAAGCCCAGTGACTGACGGGAAGGCTCGGGCGTGCATATCCCTGTGCCCAAGCAAGTGAGAGAGGAGATGGAGGAGGCAGAGGGAGAGAAGATGGAGAAAGACAAAGGAAGGAGAGGAGGACAGAGAGAAATTAACAGGGGCAGGGAGTCTCTCCAAGGACAGTGGAGGCAGAAGGGCTAGTTCCTTGGTCCCCAAAACCTGCCTGGGTGACCTTTGTACAAACAAATCATCAACATGACAAGTCATCATGTCGGACTGTGCCTTCCTGAGACTAGGTGGACAGCGGCTAACAGGAGGGGAGGAGTCGGGGCAGGCGGTAACAGAGGGTCCCGAGGTAGCACTGGGGAGTGGGACCTGGTTGGCTCTGAAAGGCATGTGAACGTACTGATGGCTGGGACTCGATGTGAGCATGTGTGTGTCAGTATATATGTGTGTGCCTGCAGGGGTGAGAGAATGGTGGGTGTCTGTGAGTGTGAGCTGTGGGGCTCACGAGAGGGTGAGGATGCCTGTGTGTGAGACCAAGACAGGAACCCAAGAGTGAGTGTGTAGACATGTGAGAGTGAGTCTCCACGGCTTTGGGTATAAGTGTGTCACAGGGAGTGTTTGAACGTGTGGGGGAAGGGTGAGTTGGTGGGAATGGGAGAGAGCAACAGGCCCCCCACGGGCGTAGGTGTACGTGGAACGGTGCAGTGGATAATAAAAGAAGAGAGGAATGAGCTGCATGCACCCTCTCTTCAGCCCTGACCGCTGACCTCTGACCTCTCTACCTCATCATTGTTAGCATGCTGTCCTGAACTTCCCGCGCTGTGTCCCTGCGTGCCCTGGGCCGCTCCCAGGTGCCCCAGTCAGGGAAGGTCACAGGCCTCAAACTTAGCTTTAAACCTCACTGGAATATCTTCAATAGCTCAGGCTCTGACACCTTTCTCTCTCGGCAGCCATCGGATGAGCTGGTTACTTACGATTCAGAACTATACCAACGTCAAACGCATGACTACTACTCCTTGATGGGCAGCGATGGAGAAAGCCATAGTGGTGAGTCCATGGTCCTCCGCCCCTCATCCCAGCATGCCCTGGGGCTGGAGAGAGGAAAAGACTCCTGAAGTTCCTTGGAATTCTGAGAGTAAGATGCAGGCAGCAACCGCATCCCTGTTTCCCACAACGTTAGCCTGGTCTCTGACCCCTGAGCATCGTCCTCTGTCAAGGGCAAATCTAGTTCCTTTCTCATTTATCTTGTCTGGTCCTTGGGGACTTTTTAAAAAGTAGATTTATTTTCATACAAAATATTCTTATTGTGGGTCCCCCTTCCCCAGCTCATTCCTGATTCTACCATCCAAATCTACACCTTCACTTCCTCCCTCTCATTAGAAAACAAATAGACACTTAAAAATGAAATAAGATAAAATAAAAACAAATCAGAATAAAAATGAAAACAAACAAACAAATAGACAGAAAAAAAAAAGAGCCAAAAGAAAAAGTGGAAGAAACACATATAAGCCTGGTCTACAGAGTGAGTTCCAGGACAGCCAGGGCTACACAGAGAAACCCTGTCTCTGGGGGGAAAAAGAAAGAAAAGAAAGAAGGAAGAGAGAGAGAGATAAAACACATTCACACACACACACACACACACAGAGAGAGAGAGAGAGAGAGAGAGAGAAAGTCCTATAAAAATTCAAAACCAGAAGACAATAAGGTTTGATTTTAAAAAGTGCTCAAAGTATGTGAGACAAAACCAAAACCAAACAAAAACAAGCCAAAACGCCAAAAACACCACTGAGTTCATTATTGTTGCGTTCTGCTTGGTCCTCCCCCAGGGAGCACGAGCTGCCCTTGAATGTGGTTTGTACACCTGGTGAGACTCCACTGAAGAAAACTAATTTTTCCTTTGTGAGTGCTTATCAACTGGAGATAGCTTCTGAGTTAGTGAAGAGGTCTTCAGTCCACTTTCCATCTCAGCACTGGGTGGGGCCCCATCTGGCTTAGACCTGGGCAGCCTGGGGACATTTTAATAAACGAGGACAGGTGGGGAGCTGAGTGACTTGATTAGGCCAGTGACCTCTGGTCCAGGTGACCTGTCCTGTGCCCGTGCTCTTTCCTGACCACTCATCATCGCCTTCTCTCTTTTCTTGCCATCCCCCTCTATCCAAAATCCCCTTTGGAAAGCCTCCCTTCCTTACTGTGTGGCTAACAGCCTTTCTCTATTGCACTACTGAGATTTGGGACTTGGTAATTCTGTTGGCAAAAGGCTTGGCAACTTAAAAAAAGCAAAAACGCTTTTAGTAGATGCCAGCAGGGTCTCCGGTCATGACAGCCATCTCTCCAGCCCCCCAACCCCACCTAGTTGAACAATCCTGGGTCAGCTAAAGCCTCCGAGTGTCCCTTGTTCAGCAGATACCACTCCCCCACCCCAGATCTAGTGAAGAGGCCTGGCCCCACTGTCCACCTAGCCTTGTTCTCTAGAAAGTTAAGGGGAGAGGGAAGGGACTCTTAATGCCTGGGGAAGGAGCTATCAGGTCACCTGAAATGAACCGGGAGGCACAGCCACCTCGTTCCAGACCGGGATGGGGGATTCTCCATAATGCCTGTATCTGGAGCTTCAAGGTCAGACATGCTCAGCGCCACAGCTGAGGGCATGCTCACACCTGACAGCCACACCCAGGACTGTCACTCGTGAGGCCACACAGTTAAGGCTTTTTCATTTGGAAGCCAAACCTTGAGAGGACCTTCACGCGGCACTCAGCATGAAGTCCTCTGAAAGTGTGTCCTGCCAGGAGGGTCCACCTCAAGGGCACAGGGTCCTTTCTGACCCCCCAGTGCTAGAAAAGCTTCCAAATGCCTTCTTTTGTTCTTCTTAGACATATTCAAAGTGTACAAGAAATACTCCCCTCCTGGGTGAAGTTCAGATAACATCCGTTATCTCCGCCTGCGTTATCCTTATTTTCCCCCACCCAGATTAAGAACCAGGTCTGAGTGACTGACACCATGTTCACCCACCCACCCTTCCAGCAGAGTTGGAGGACTGACCGAAGTCTCCCTGGCTTTGAGGAGGGCTCCCCCTGGTGGCACAGGTCTTACAAGCAAAGCCGGGCTGAGCCTCTTTCTCAGTCCTGGTTGCTTTCTCTTTGGTTACTTTCTCTATGTTTAGAGAGAGGCATTTCCTCCAAGAGTTTAGCCTCCTCGCTTTTGCCTTTATGCAGTTGCCCAGATATCTAGATATCAGATGTGGGAGTGTGGCTGGGAAGATGGAACGAGCAATTCACAGAAGCTGGGTTTCCCTGGCTTAGGGTCCCAAGAGGTTCTTTGTATCTGGGGCAGGGCTATAGCAATGGCTCCTGGCCATTCATGGCGCTCTACTTAAGGCGTAAGCCCAGAATCCCTTCAGAGACTCCTCCAGGGTCTCTGGGTGCCCTGTCCATCCCCACCTCTGCAGTCACTAGCCATCTGAGTGTCGGAGCTGTCCCTGACCCCTACTGGAGCATTCTATTAGAAGACTGGAAACAGGTCGATGAGGTGGCATGTGTCCTCTGTGAGGCTGTGTGTACCATGCTAAGAACAGGACCGGGTGAGGGCTCAGTATGTGTTGCTAGCATTGCTGTACCCAAGCAAGCCTCGAGGGCAGTGAATCTCAACCTTCCTAGTGCTATGACTCTTTCATACACTTCCTCATGTTGTGGTGACACACAATTATTATTTTGTTTCTTCATAACTGTAATTTTGCTACTGTTATGAATCCTAATGTAAATATCTGATATGAAGGATATCTGATATGCAAACCCCAAAGGAGTCATCACCTGGGTGGTAGCCATCCATCCATCCACTCACCTACATATCCATCCATCCATCCATCCATCCATCCA
>NC_034592.1:76253807-76259442 GCF_900095145.1 Mus pahari
ATCCATCCATCCATCCATCCATCCATCCATCCATCCACTCACCTACATATCCATCCATCCATCCATCCATCCATCCATCCATCCATCCATCTACCCATATTCATCCATCATCCATCCACCCACCCACCTATCCATCCATCCATCACCCATCCATCCACCCACCTACCCATCTTTTCATCCACTCACCCATCAATCTATCCATGTCCGTCCACCCATCCATCCATCCACCCACCTATCCATCTATCCATCCTCCATGAATTTACCCTTCTACCTATCCACCCACTCATCTACTCACTCTCTCATCTACCCACCTTACCCACACCCATCATTCCACTCAATTTACACCTCCCCTCCTCTACTCATGGGTGTGTGGAAGCCGTGCTTACATGAATGCTCAGGGAAGCCTTTGAGAAGGTAATGGCTGAACTGAAATCTGTGTGAAGACAAAGGACCATGCATGGGAAGTGGATGGGGACAGGGAACAACAGAAACAAGAGCAGGAAGCCCTCAACAGAGGACACATGGCTACAGATCAACATGAAACCAAAGTGGCCATCAAAGGGCAGATCAAAAAAGGTTTGAAGGCCATGGAGGAATATATGTTATATCCTGTGTCTTTGCCAGGACAGCCCTCTGCTACTAAACTGTAATTAATCTTTATTTATTTATTTATTTATTTATTTATTTATTTATTTATTTAATGTAATGTAAGTACACTGTAGCTGTCTTCAGACACTCCAGAAGAGGGCATCAGATCTTGTTACGGATGGTTATGAGCCACCATGTGGTTGCTGGGATTTGAACTCCGGACCTTCGGAAGAACAGTCGGGTGCTCTTACCCACTGAGCCATCTCACCAGCCCCAACTGTAATTAATCTTACTGAAAAGTTTTGGACAAGGAAATTACAAGATCTGAATAGCCTTATGTTTGGTGAAAATTTAAATACACTTTCTATTTTTTATATTCTCTCTCTCTCTCTCTCTCTCTCTCTCTCTCTGTATGTGGTGTGTGTGTGTGTGTGTGTGTGTGTGTGTGTGTGTGTGTGTGGTGTGCGTAGTAAAAGAACAACTTGTGGGAGCCATCTTGCCAGCCTGAAATACATTTTTAAGTGCTTAATTTAAAACTATCAAAATGACAAACGCTCAGGTGCTGGAGAGAGCTGTGCAGATAAGAGCACCCGCTGCTCCTGCTGAGGACTCGAGCATGGCTCCCACCACCTCCAAGGTGGCTCATAGCTGTCTGTAACTCACATGTGCACATGGTACATTGGCATACATTACAAGCACACATTAAATAAAAACAAATCCTAAAATAAGCTCTCGATGTCATAGTGAAAACCATACCGTACTTCAGGCAAAGCCTTCTCCTCTCCCACCTCCCTGCTGCCGGTGACACTTGCAGTCCATCACTCTGTGTGTTTGATAGCACTAGTCTAAACACCTTGCTCTGGAGAACACCTGTCTTTTCAGAGCCCTGGAGTCACGGAGGGTTGGGGGGAGCTGCTACGTACACCACAGATTTACATGGTGGATGCTCAGTTCTTTATCCACTGAGCCATCCCCCAGCCCCACAAACATCGATGTTTACTGAGAGCCTTCTAGGTGTTCAGAGATGAGTCAGCTCAGTCTTCCAGTTTGAGACATGTATGTGCGCATGTATGTGTGCATATATGTGTGCATGTAGGCTGTGAGGAGGAGCATTTGACAGCAGCAATTCCCGACACGATGCTCAAAGTTCTGCAGGCTTTCTTGAAAAAAAAAAAAAAAATATATATATATATATATATATATATATATATATATATATATATATATATTGGTTTTTTTCAAGGCAGGGTTTCCCTGTGTAGCCCTGGCTGTCCTGAAACTCACTCTGTAGACCAGGCTGGCCTTGAACTCAGAAACCTGCCTGCCTCTGCTGCCCAAGTGCTGGGATTAAAGGCGTGCACCATCACTACCTGGCAGGCTTTCCCATTGTTATATGGTAACACGTCTGAACAGACGTGCCCATTGTTACGATCATGTAACTAGGACATAGCTTGGCTGACCCTTAGAGTCTCCTTTGAATTTCTGTTCTATCTTTCCCTGTGTTTCTCAGTAATACTGTTGAGAGGCGATAAGAGCCCAGACTGCTGTAGGAGGTGTCTTAACTTTTCCGTAATGACACCCACTTTACAGAATTATTCTAAGGACAGAGCGAGCTACTAACTACAGAAAGCCCAGGGGGCAGCGTAGAGCAGACAGATGTATCAGGAGCTCCAGAGAGGCTATGCTGGAGGTGAAGCATGGCTGGACTGTGTGGACTTGTCTCTCTTCTTGTCTTCTGTGTTCTCACATGTGAGCAGCAGTTTGGTTGTGTGAAACTTCAGGGTGAAAATAAAATCTCATTTTCTGTTAGAAATTTGAAAGCATTTCCTTACTGTCTTTCGGTTATTACAGGATTTTGTTGTTTGTTAGTTTGTTTGTTTTTATGACATCTGACACCATTCCATGTGTTCTTCTCCTTTTTATAATCTAGATTTTTATTTTATTTTATTTTTCAGTTTTGTCTCTCTGGAAGTTCTTTTTCTTTTTTTATCTATTTTTGTCACCTCTCTCCACTCCCTTCCTTTGTCTGTCTCTGTCTCTCTGTCTCTCTTTCTTGGATCTCATCATATACTCAGGCTAACCTCAAACCAGTTACCCCCTGCCACAGCCTCTTAAGAAGTAGAATTAGAAGCCAGGCAGTGGTGGCGTACGCCTTTAATCCCAGCACTTGGGAGGCAGAGGCAGGCGGATTTCTTAGTTCGAGGCTAGCCAGGTCTACTAAGTGAGTTCCAGGACAGCCAGGGCTACACAGAGAAACCCTGTCTCGAAAAACCAAAAAATAAAAAAATAAAATAAAAAAGAAAAGAAAAGTAAAAGAAAAAAGTAAGAAAAAAGAACATCGCTGTAGCTTTCCTAACTCAAGAGACCGTGGAGGCTCAGACGAGAGTAGCGAGAGACGCAGCAGTAGAAAGAAAAAGGAATGAGCCAGGGAGATGGCTCAGTAGTTAGTCTGCTTGCTACGTGAGCATAAGAACCTGCTTTGCAAATCCAGCACCTACCGAAGAAGCCAGATATAGCTACCAACTGTACCTCTGTCCAGTTACCACTGTCACTCTGGAGGTCAGGGCAGATCCTCAGAGCTTCCTGGCCAGATGAGTCCAAATGGGAGTTCAGTTTCTTTCCCTTTCTCCTTCTTCTGAGAGAGAGTTTCACTATGTAGCCTTGGCTGGCCTTGAATGTAGAGCAGGCTGGCTTTGCACTCACAGAGATCTGCCTGCCCCCTCTCAAGTGCTGAGACCACCATGTCCAGGGAGAGAGACTGCTTTAGAGAAAGGAAAGAGGTGGAGTGTGAAAGAGAAAGATGCTTGAAGTCCTTCTGGCTTCTGCATGTGCACACACTCATCTGAACATCCACATGTACATGCACGCACACACACAAACACACACCCCAAAATAAAACAAACAAACAAAAGGGCTAGACATGGTCAGGAGAGGTTTTGAAGGTATCAAATACACATAGTATAAAATTTACCATCCTAATATTTTTGTCTATCCATCCATCTATCTATCTATCTATCTATCTATCTATCTATCTATCTATCTATCTATCTATCTATCTATCTATCGTATGTCTGCCTGCCTGCCTGTCGCTCTGTGTGTAGTTACGAATGTGCCACAATGCAGGCATGGAGCTCAGAATCAGTTCTCTCTTTCCACCACATGGATCCTGAGGAATCAAACTCAGACTGTCATGCTTGGTGGCAAGTGCCGTTGCCAGGCCACCTCCCCACCATCCAAGGGTATAAAGGGTAATAAAATACACTCACAAAGACTGTGCATGTGGGCATGGTGGTTTGTGCCTGTAATTACGGCACTGGGGACATCGAAGATAGAGGATCGGGTCCTCAAGGTCACTGTCTGAGTGAGTCCAAGGCTAGCCTGGGTTACTAGGCCCTGGCTAAAACAGAACAAAACAAAAACACGTGCACATTGTGGAGTAGCCATCACCATGATCTTGAGAACTCATCTTGCTACGCTGAAACCCTGTGCCTGTTATACAGCTGCCCATCCTCCAACCTGCCAGCCCCGGCAACCTACAGTCTCCTTCCTTCCTTCCTTCCTTCCTTCCTTCCTTCCTTCCTTCCTTCCTTCCTTCCTTCCTTCCTTCCTTCCTTCCTTCCTTCCTTCCTTCCTTCCTTCCTTCCTTCCTTCTCTCCCTCTCTTCCTATTTCCCTCCCTCCCTCTCTTTTGTTTTTGTTTTGTCTTGTTTTGAGACAGGGTTTCTCTCTGTGCAATCCTACCTGTCTTAGAACTCTCCCTGGCTGTCCGAGAGCTTACTCTGTAGACCAGGCTGGCCTCAGACTTAGAGATCTGCCTGCCTCTGCCTCCCAGGTGCTGAGATCAAAGGCGTGCATCATACGGCCTGGCTCTACTTTCTGTCTCTGTGGATATTATTACATTAGGTGCCTCCGATAAGTGAAGCCATGCTGCAGTTTTCCTGTTCTAACAGACTCATTTCACATAGCGGAACGCCCCACGACCCAGCATGTTGTAGCACATGTCAGAGTTCTCTCTGTGCCTGGGTTGAGTAGTATTTCACTGTGAGTTCACTTTGGAAGGCAGCTATGCTCACGACCAGGCCACTTCATGTTGCTTAATGGCTCGAGTGTTGATGGATACTGCTGCCGTTCTGGCTGTGGTGACTAAAGCTGCTGTGACCATGACCTGGGTTTACAGTCTCCTTAGGACTCTGACTTATACTCCTGTACATGCACATTTACAAATGGGCTTGCTGGACTTGCTGGGTCTCCTGTACATGCACATTTACAAATGGGCTTGCTGGACTTGCTGGGTCCTGTGGTACTTCTTTCTTGTGTGTGTGTGTGTGTGTGTGTGTGTGTGTGCATATGAATACATACAAATATATATATGTATATATCTGAATGCAGCTGTCTGTAGAGGTCAGAGCATTGAACACCCGGGAGCTAGAGTTACTGGCAGTTATGAAGTTATGAGCTGCCTGATGTGGGTGCTGCTGGGAAGTGAACTCAGGGCCTTTGAAAGAGCAGCGCTCGGTCCTAATCCCTGGGCCATCTCCTCAGCCCCTCTTTTCCCTGGAGGAGCTGATAAGCTACTTTTCATCCTGGCAGCAATGGCTTTACAAGCGCAACAGCAGCACACAAAGTCTTCATGGTTTTAGCTACACTTGTCATCTCTTATGTACTGTTGGCTTTTAGGAACCTTAGTCCTAGAGCTGGAGCTGACTCACACACCCAGTAACCAACCACCCAGCCTCCTTAGTGACTGTCCTTCCTCCACCTATCAAACCTCCCGTCCACCTCACATTCACCTCTCCGTCTAATAAGTACACCAAGGGTCTTTCTATGCCAGGCACAGGGCTAGATGCTGTGGGGTGAATAGGATGCTGATACGGCCACATTCAACTCTGTGTCAGGGGAAGAATTAAGATGCCAATAATCAGGGTACACTGTTGAGAGAAACGAGTACCTCGAGTCCTCCTACGTGCCAGGCCTTGGCAACATGCCTGCAGGCTTTTCGGAGAGGCAGTTCTGCAGTGGTAGTAATTTCCCAAAAAGGAGGGTTTTTT
>NC_034592.1:76261293-76263661 GCF_900095145.1 Mus pahari
AGAGAGAGAGAGAGAGAGAGAGAGAGAGAGAGAGAGAGAGTTGTCTAGAGCCAAGCATGATAGTTTAAATCTGTAATGAAAAAAGAGAATCACCATGAACTTAGGCTATCTTAGACTGCCTTAGACTGCATGGCTCATAGGTTCTGGGCCAGCCTGGGTTATAGAGTGAGATACAAGAGGCCAGAAAGGCTGGCCTTTGCTCTCTGAATCATTTCTTGGACGCTCTTTCTGGGAGCCCCGTATTTGGAATGAGTTTGCCTACCAGACTGTTGGTTACATAATTGCCTGGGCACCCAAATCAAGGGGAAAGGTGAGGTTTTGAAACCGTTGTAGCTCAGGGCGTCCTGGCCATCGCCTTCAGGAGTCTAAGAGCAGGGAACTGATCCCACCCTTCCCCCCACAGTGCTTCACACTGCTGTCATCCACAACAGCTTTGGGAAATGCTGCTTTAGGCTTCAGAGCTAGCAGAGGTGGGGTGGGGCTAGAAAGAGTCAGGTCAGATGCCTCTCATCTCACACCTAGAGGACAGCAAACATTCACAGTTCCTGTCCCTGAGGCTGGAGTGTACTGAGGGAGAGACAGGGGACAGTAATGGTGGTGACCAAGAGGAAGCTGGGTCTGCAATCCAAATCACAGAGCCCCATTCTGTCCTTTTGGGTTTAGTGACCTTTGATGTTGGTCCTAGGGCTCAAATGCAGGACCTTGTGCATGAGAGGCAAGTGTCTTTGCCACTGTGTTACAGCCCTGGGCTTTCCGGTTTTGCTTTGAGATAAGATCTTGCTTTCTAGGCCAAGATGGCCTCAAACTTTTAAAGACATATTTAAGTATTTATTTGTCTCTCTCTGCCTCTCTGTCTCTCTCTCCCTATCTCTGTGTGTGTGTGTGTGTCTGTGTTTTTGTGTGTGTTTGTGTATATACACACACAGCTATGCTTTAGGAGTTCAGAAGAGGGCGCTGTTGAATCTTCTGGAGCTAGAGTTACAGGAGGTTGGGAGTTGCCATGTGAACTCAACAGCCAAAATCAAGCCCCAGGACCAACATCAAAGGTCACTAAACCCGGAAGGACAGAATGGGGCTCTGCAATTTGGATTGCAGACCCAGCTTCCTCTTGGTCACCGCCATTCCCGCCCCCTGTCTCTTCCTGGGAACTTAACTCTGGTTTTCTGTAAGAACAAGTGGTCTTAACCGCTGGGCTGCCTCTCCAGACGCAGGCCTCAGACCTTTGTTTTGAGTTAGGGTCTCATTTTATCTACATGGCTGGAACTCACTGTGCAGACCAGGGTGGTCTTGAACTCACAGAGATCTCTCTGCTTCTGCTTTGAGTGCTGGGAATAAAGGCATGTGCCATCATGCCTAGCTTGCCTTTGATGCTCTTTTCTCTATTCTCTGGTTGTTGAAGTTACAGATGTACTAGCATAGGCTCTTTAAGACCAGTATGAGTGTATGGGAGCAAATGTTCTTTATTGCCATGTTCTATCCTAAGCACCCTGGGCATTAGATAGCTCATTTACCCCTTCACAGTGTACGGATAAAATGGGTATAAACTATTTACCTACTCAGACAAGGAAACTGAGGCCCAGGAGCATGCAGCAGTAAATGCATCCAGGTTTGTCTGCAGCTCCAAAGCATGCACTTTTTCTTCTGTGCTGTAGTCTCCTAGAGATGGGTCCCACTGCCTGACTCAGAAGATGTGGCACATGGACAGAGCTTTGGGAACAACCTTTTTTTTTTTAAAAAAAAAAAAAAGATTTATTTATTATATTTAAGTACACTGTAGCTGTCTTCAGACACTCCAGAAGAGGGAGTCAGATCTTGGTACGGATGGTTGTGAGCCACCATGTGGTTGCTGGGATTTGAACTCCGGACCTTTGGAAGAACAGTCGGGTACTCTTACCCACTGAGCCATCTCTTTGGCTCCCTGGTAACAACCTTTTAACTGGGGAATCAGAGGCTCAGTGGAAAAAAAATGTTTAGGCTCACACAGCCCAGCCCTGCTTAGCAGGACAAGAAAGCTGAGCCAGGCACGTAAGCCCAGACCTCAGAAGTCTAGGTTGAGATGATCACATGTTCAAACTCAGCCCAGGTGAGACCCTGCCTCAAAAACACAAGAACATGGATGAGTGAAGGGCTCAGTAGATGAAGGTGCTTACTGTGCCTGCCTGAGGTTGATCTTGGGACCCCTGAGGTTCTAGAAGGTGGGAACAGTCTCCTGAAAGTTGTCATCTGACCTCCACGCACGCACAGCATATTTGGCCCCTCCCAATAAACAATTAACAAAAAAGAGTCCTGTAATATTGGTACACAGCTGGAAAGCATATGTCATTTCTTAAAGGATGTGTTTGTGTGAGAGACAAAAAAAAAAAAAAAA
>NC_034592.1:76264053-76268624 GCF_900095145.1 Mus pahari
TGTAGACCAGGCTGGCCTCGAACTCAGAAATCCTCCTGCCTCTGCCTCCTAAGTGCTGGGATTAAAGGCGTGAGCCACCACTGCCCGGCCTTCTTTCTTCTTCTTAAATTCATTTATTGATATATGCATGTACATGTTCATGTGTGACCGCACGCTGAGCTCAGGTCGTCAGGCTCAGTGGTGAGAGCTTTTACCAGCTAAGCCATCTCGCTAGCTCCATACCATACCCCAAACTGTGCCCAAAAGTCCCTCAGATAGGCAGCAACTTTAGTTCCTGGAAAAGGTGTAGGGAGAAACCACATCCCAGGTCTTCCCAGGGCTATGTGGCTGCTTCTTGGAGTTGGGTCCACCCTTCCACAGACACCAGACACCCACGGGGCTTCTGGGAAAATCTCTTCCTTCAGTCTCCCAGGAGCCTGGGTGTGGCCACCCCTGCCTGTGGTTTTACAGAAGCAGCACTGTAGGTTTGGACAAACTCTGGTATGTGAGAAATGTCAGCCCCGTGACTTTGCAGTCATACCCTTACCATGTGACAAAGACCCATGCTTGTAACTTTAGGTAGCCAGGAGCCTGTGGAAGGTCACAGGGGCAGGGGCAGTCAGTTTTCCAAGGCCTGCTGTGGGTCTAGAGTGGGAGCTTGTGTGTATTCTCCCAAGAGCAATTCTACCTATTTTGTAGGTGGGTCCACTGAGGCCAGAGAGGCTTAGGCTTGTGCTGAGGTCACACAGACAACAGATGGCAAAGCCAGGTCTCAGACTAGGGCTAGGAAGCCTGTGTCTCTGGGCCCAGTCAGGAAGCAGAATATAGAGTGGCTGCTGATGACAGCTCCAGGCGCGACTGTCGTTAGGGACTTTAATATTGGCATGTCAGGAAACCTCTCTGCTTTCTATAAAGCAGTGGTGGAGTTTGTTAACGTTCCAGATGATTAATGTACTTACTGGCGGATTTCTGAGTTCGAGGCCAGCCTGGTCTACAAAGTGAGCTCCAGGACAGCCAGGGCTACACAGAGAAACCCTGTCTTGAAAAACAAACAAAAAACAAACAAACAAAAAAAAGTGTGTAAGAGTTAAGTTAATGTTTGTTTAGCCGGGCGTGGTGGCGCACACCTTTAATCCCAGCACTTGGGAGGCAGAGGCAGGCGGATTTCTGAGTTCGAGGCCAGCCTGGTCTACAAAGTGAGTTCCAGGACAGCCAAGGCTACACAGAGAAACCCTGTCTCGAAAAAGGACTTTCTGCCTGAGTGGTTATTTTGTGTTACTCCATCCTCTTCCTGCCGGGCACCTTGGCTCATGCCCCCCTCCCTGGCTTTCTCCACAGATCATTACTGGGATTTCCCCCCACACCATGTCCACAGCGAGTTTGAGAACTTCTCTGAGAACCACTTCACGGAGCTGCAGAGCGTGCAGCCCCCGCAGTTACAGCAGCTCTATCGCCACATGGAGCTGGAACAGATGCATGTCCTCGATACCCCCATGGTGCCACCCCACACCGGCCTCAGTCACCAGGTGCGTGCTGCTGGCTGTCCCAGGCCTGTGGTGAGGCATGGAACCTTCGCAGGAAGCTGACATAGGCTCTTACTCAACGTGGCTTCCTGCTCTACAAAGCCAACGGCAGCCGGTACCCCAACGGCTGTGCTGACCTCCCGCCTGACCGTAGGGACCCATGGACAGATCCCATATGATCCACTAGCCCTCAGCCATCGTCTCCCACCCTGTTCCTCTTTGTGGCCCCCAGGGTCCCACTGCCTACAGTCCCCATTTTCTGTCTCTCCACGTACCCAGACTCTGAGTCACTAAATGCTCGCCTCTATGGACCCTCTGGCTCCCTATTGATGCTCATTCCCCACTGTTCTCTGCTCCAGGATCCTAACCCCGATCATTGATCTCTGCCATCCCTCACTGACCTCCGCTGCCCGTTCATTGGCTCGTCGCCCCCTTATTAAGGCTCACTTATTTCCATATTAAGCCCCAGCTCATTGCTCCCCAGAACCTTCCCACTATTCCTCGTGCACTGCCAGGGCACATGGCCCCCTTGCATGCGTGAAGATAAAGTATACCTTCACCCTCCCCAAACCGGAGGCCACAGTGGGAAGGGTGGTAGGCTCGGTAACTAACAACCCATTGTATCAAGACCCGCACCCCTGAGTCTTCGTCCAGACTGGCCCCTGGTTTTCCCTTCCCAGTCCTCGCCCCTGATGACCCCTCCCGCAGCCCTGGGCTATTCCTTATTGACTTCATGCCTTTCCTTCCCTTTGCAGGTTCCCTACATGCCCCGGATGTGCTTCCCTTATCAATCCTTGTCCCCAGCCCACCAGCAGAGCTCAGATGAGGAGGAGGGTGAGAGGCAGAGCCCTCCCCTGGAGGTATCTGATGGAGAAGCTGATGGCTTGGAGCCTGGGCCAGGTCTTCTGCACGGGGAGACAGGTAGGGTCCAGCACCACCGATCCAGTGACTCTAGCTGCATTTACATTTACGAACCTTGCATATTCCTAGCCAAGGTCAACTGGCCCAGTTGCCATGTTCCAGAGGTATGTGTGTGTGTGTGTGTGTGTGTGTGTGTGTGCGCGCGTGTGTATGCACGTGTGTGTGTTTGTGGATGCTTCTCTACCTATACAGGTCTCTAAGTGTGTATTGTGAGTGAACAGGCATCACTTCAAAGTGCATGAGTGTCTGTGTGTGTGTACATTAGTATTGTGTGAGCGTATGAATGGGAGACTGTATGTATATCTGTGAAGGCCTGGGTGTATACAGGACTGTGAGTGTGTGAGGTCATGTGTGTGAGTACCTGTGAATGTGTGAAGGCCTATGAGTGTGTGAGGAAGGCCTGTGAGTGTGTAGGTCTTGTGTATGAGTGCCTGTGTATGAAGGCCTTTGGATAGGCATGTAGATATGGGAGAGCAGATATGGATGTATGTATGGACACATGTGGCATATATATGAGGACTTGTATACATGGAGGGGTGTGCACTTGAATGGGAGTGGGAACACGTGTGCTTGCACCTACCATGGCCGGGAGGAGCTGGTGGGAGGGTCCCCACAAAATCCTTGCATCCTGTCCACACTCCACTTGGTTGCCCATCTCTCACAGGCAGCAAGAAAAAGATTCGCCTGTACCAGTTCCTGCTGGACCTGCTGCGCAGCGGCGACATGAAGGACAGCATCTGGTGGGTGGACAAGGACAAAGGTACCTTCCAGTTCTCGTCCAAGCACAAGGAGGCGCTGGCGCACCGCTGGGGCATCCAGAAGGGCAACCGCAAGAAGATGACCTACCAGAAGATGGCGCGCGCGCTGCGCAACTACGGCAAGACGGGCGAGGTGAAGAAAGTCAAGAAGAAGCTCACCTACCAGTTCAGCGGCGAGGTGCTGGGCCGCGGGGGCCTGGCCGAGCGGCGCCTCCCGCCCCACTGATCGCCCGCAGAGCCCGCCAGGCTCCCGGACCCCGCCGGCCATAGCATTAACCCGTCGCCCGGCCCGGACACAGGGAGGACAATCCCAGGGCCGAGGCAGGACTGGGGGCCCGGCCTCGCCCTCCCATGCCCGGCCTGGCCCGCCCCGCCCGCTTCGCCTCCCACCAGGACTCTAGCCCGCCCCAAGGGCCGCCTGGGCCTCGGACCTCAACCGAGGGTCAGCCTGGCTTAGTGGCCACGGTGCTTCCTTGGGAGTCTGGCGCTGGCACCTTTTTGTATATTGAATGCTTTTTTAAAAGCTCTTCCTCCCCCCCNCCCCCCCCCATTAGCCTCTAAAGACAAGTAAAATTATTGTCAGCTATTCTCCCAGCGAAGTGTCTCATTCAAGAGTTTGCGTGTGCCGGGTCCAGGGGGCGTCCCGTGTGCACGATCTCTTATTTGTCCAGTCAGCATGTTTCCAAAGCTGGGCCCTAGGGACACGGAGATCATGGCGCTTGTTTCTAGTGAGATACGTCCTGGGTTGTTATCAGGGCTCAGGGATCATACTGAAAAGCCCTTAGCAATCTGAGTGAGACAGGATCCAAGAGTGATGGTGGTAGTGGCCGCAGCGATAAGCACCGGTGTACTGATCATGTAGCGTCTGTCAATGTTACCAGCTGCACCGTCTCTCTAGCCTGGCCACAAAGCATTCTTAATGGAGACTCCACAGGCACAGCCTTCCCTTCAAAGCACTCTGCTCCCAGGGGCCACAGACAAGGGCTGTCTGTACACATCTTGCTTCATTTAGGTGGCGTAGACAGAATGTAGGCAGGTGGTGGCAGACAGGGAGTGAGGACATCTCCTAACATCTGCACACCTCCTGACTATGTGGGGCCCTCATAGCCCACGCTGATGTCCCCTAGTCAGACTGCAGAGTCTCAAGAGATGGCTATGGCATGTGAGCTGATGACAACTCGGTGGGAGAGCAGCAGTTTTTTAAAAGTATTTTTTTTATTATGTTTTAATTCATTTAGTGTGTGTGTGTGTGTGTGTGTGTGTGTGTGTTTGTGTAAGAGTGTGCACACCTGCCACAGCATATATGTGGAGGTCGGAAGACAACTTGCAGGAGTCGGTTCTTTCCTGCCACCAGTGGGCCCCAAGGTCACTCAGGTCACCAGGCAACAGA
>NC_034592.1:76268772-76278156 GCF_900095145.1 Mus pahari
TCCTCCTCCTCCTCCTCCTCCTCCTCCTCCTCCTTCTCCTTCTCCTTCTCCTTCTCCTTCTCCCCTTCTTTCTCCCCTTCTCCCCTTCTCCCCTTCTCCCCTTCTCCTTCTTCTTCTTCTTTAGTGGCTCTCAAACACCAGTTCCTTAAACATTTAAACAAATGTTTTGTCTGTGTGTATGTATGTGTGCCATGCGTGAGCCTGGTGCCTGCAGTTTAGAAGAGGGGTGTTGGGTCCCCTGGAGTTTGAGTTACAGATGGTTGTGAGGGATTGTGTGGGTGCTTGGACTGGAACCTGAGTTCTCGTGCTTTTAATCGCTGAGCCTTGTCTTCTAACCCCATACCAGGTCTCTGGACGATTCAGAGATAAGCATAGCGGTGCATACCTAGAACAGCAGCTCTTTGGTTGAGGCAGGAGGATTGTCATTGGTTTGAGACCAACCTGGATTACTAGTTATAGCTTCAACACACACACACACACACACACACACACACACACACACACACACACGCACACAACTTAGGAGCAGGTGATGTGACTTTAAAGTAACTAAAATTGGGTGGAAATCACGGCTAAGTTTTTATTTGGAAAATGCTTAGAGGTGGACTCCCTCTATAAGCTATCTATTCTATTCTAGAATTGCTTAATGGGGATTCCCATAATTTATTTTTCCCCTGTAACACCTGATGAACCTGGTACAACTGAGGGTCCAGTCACAGAACAAGAACAGTGGGGGTGGGGTGGCAACTGAGGGATTCAGAGTACTCTGCATTCATTTTTGGTCAGTCCTTGTGACTCCAGCAAGCTAGCTCTACTCCCGTCCTCTACTTGGGAGGACATTTAGAGATCCACTCCCATGCCCTCGCCTGCAGGCTCACCTAGCTCTCCCTTGTGTGTGTGTGTGTTGGGGGGACATTAACTCCCAGCAGATTCCCTCCCTGCCTAACCCTCCACCAAGCCCACCCAGGATTCTGTGGTCCAAGGCCAGCCCCTGCCCCTGTGGTGCAGTAATGTGTGCCAAAGCTCTGCTGATCAAAAGAACAGCAGCGGCCAGCCCTGGCACCCCCACCCGGCACCTGTGCCCTCAGCCTTTAGCTGTGGGTGTCGAGGGCCACCCAGTCGTGTAATTTTCTGCTGACAGACAAAGGTGGGGCTACCCCTGAGGTCCATGGAGGTTTGGAAGGGCGGAGGCTATCCAGTCCTGCTGGGGGTGGGGAGGAGAAGCCAGAGGACCAGACGGCCCTATCTTCTCCCTGAAGATACCTCAGCTGGATGGAATTTGTCTATATTTAGCAGGTGGCTAGCAGGAGGCTGATAAGCAGGGCTGGGGAGGGGGCAGTCCTCATAAATAGTGAGGACACAGGACACTGTTCAGTCCCTCCTTGGGTGGCCTGCTTGGTGCCTGGTGTGACTGTTCTCACGATGCCTGAGCCAGGGAAGAAACCAGGTAGCTCCACATAAGGGTTTGGGTCGGGACCTGGGGCGGTGGCGCACACCGCTTGTGGGCAGGGTTAGGTACTGGTGTAGGATTAGGTCTGTGGGTTCCAGGAAGGGACAGGATGGTCCTCTTTGGGCTTTGTCTAATTCTCTGCTTCTTTCCCCCATTCCTCTAATGAGATCAAGGATAAACTCGGTGTCAGGGCCACTGAGAGATGACTTCACTAAGTCAGGAAGAATGCAGGCCAACAGCCCATTCTGTCTGGACCTGTATTTTCTTCTTCAGCCAGGGTCCTCCATTCAAGGAGCTCAAATTTAGGCTCCAGTGGAGCCAGCCTGCTGAGTCCCTGAGCTCAGTTTCTAAGTGTACTGAGTATGAGGAGGTAGCGACCCTTTCCAGCTCTGAGTGTCTGCCACATGAGCGGGAAACCCTAGGGTACTCACACGAGGCCCGACTCCAGATGTGGGGGGACAGTGCCTCTCTTCTCTGGAATAGAACAGGCAAGCAAAGGACAAAAACTGTAGGGAAAGACTTGGACCAGGCCTACACCCTTGCAGAGGTCATGGGGTCAGGGATCCAGGCCCCAGCCCCCAGGCCCCTGCTGCTCCAGGCTAGCCTTATCTCAGTTGCTCATTCTTAGTCTGAAGCCCTTAGAGGACAAATTTAGCTATATCCCAAGTAGGTAGAGTGCTGGGGCCCTTGCCAAGGGTTCCACAATGGGAGGGGAGGCTGGGCCTATCACTGGTGTTCCCAAGCAGGAGGGTAAGAACGTCTTATATGGTGGTGGGGACAACAGCCTGGGCTCTTTCATCTGTCTGTCCTTAGCCTCACCTCACCTGAGACATAAATATGGTTGCACCTACCCTATAGAACTGTTGAAGCATTAAACAAGAAGCTTGGGTTGTGCTTACTACACAGTCTTCTTGAAGAAGGGTGTCGGGGATGGGGTACCAGGGAGCCTAGCTCCTGCAAATTCCATCTGGCTCCTCAGTGTCAGCCTTCAACAAGAAGCCGAGGTCAGCGGAGGTGACCACCGGCAGTGCGGCCGTGTTCGAGGCTGAGACGGAGCGGTCAGGCGTGAAGGTGCGGTGGCAGCGGGATGGCAGCGACATCGCAGCCAATGACAAGTATGGTTTGGCAGCAGAGGGCAAGCGACACACGCTGACAGTGCGGGACGCGAGCCCTGAGGACCAGGGTTCCTACGCCGTCATTGCAGGCTCCTCAAAGGTCAAGTTTGACCTCAAGGTCACAGAGCCAGGTAAGAGCTTGCTGACCTCGCCCCAGGGCCCTGAACAGAGTGTGGACTCTGGGTGCTGGCAATGCTGTAAGCCAGAAATGCCCGTTCTGCTCTTCTGCTCCAAGCTCTCTCTAGGCATTAGTTGTGGCTGCAGCTCTTTCTGCACTGTGGAGGTGGGAACCCGTGAGCGGTATTCTAGGAAGGGTCCACTCCCATAGCAGACCCGGAGCCTGGTCACCCAGTTAAGGACTTGTCTAGCTATATGTGTTAGTGGGGAAATCCTAAGAGCTTGGTGGTGGTGGTGCTGGGTCAAGGCCAGAGCCTGGAAAGGGACAACAGATGGACCACAGAGCTGCTCAGAGCAGAAATCTGGACATGGCACAGGTGGACCGTGCTGGAGGACGGGAAGCAGGCTGGCTCCTCTTCTTGGAGTGAGGCCAGTGGCTGAAAGAGCCTGGGACACTGTTGTACAAGTATAATGTCCCTTAGGTGGGACATAGGTCTGCTGTCCGAGTGGGGGGCTCTAATAAGAAACTGTTCGATGACCGCACCTCAGCCCCTCCAGAGAAGGCAGAATCTGAAGTTGCCCCAACCTCTTTGGAGGCTCCAGAAGCCCCCAAAGAAGTCCCTGCTCCAGCCACTGAGTTGGAAGAAAGTGTCTCAAGTCCTGAAGGTAAAGAGGGCTGGATAACGAGGGACAGGCCAATGGATGGGGAATATCCCAGGGCAGACCTCAGAAGCCTTCTTTTCAGGGTCAGTCTCGGTAACCCAGGATGGCTCGGCTGCAGAGCATCAGGGAGCCCCCGATGACCCTATTGGCCTCTTTCTGATGCGACCACAGGATGGCGAGGTGACCGTGGGTAAGTGGGAGCTTCTGTGTTCATACTCAGGGTCAGGGGGAAGGAAGCCCCAGAGGACCCGCGTCAGAGAAGTCACCTTCATCTTGCAGGCGGCAGCATTGCCTTCTCAGCCCGAGTGGCTGGGGCCAGCCTCCTGAAACCGCCTGCGGTCAAGTGGTTCAAGGGCAAGTGGGTGGACCTGAGCAGCAAGGTGGGCCAGCACCTGCAGCTGCATGACAGCTACGACAGAGCCAGCAAGGTGGGACGCCTGGTCAGGGGCATGGGGAGCCAGGAGTAGAGGCATGGGGAGGCTGGGAGCCTGGGAAGCAGGGCAGAGCTGAAATGTTCAGCCATACCAGCTGCACAAAACAGCTCCCAAGTGGAACCATCTGCTTAGACTTCTATCGTGGCCATGTGCCGGCAAGAACCCGTCATGGTTTTTGTTTGTTTGTTTGTTTATTGTTTTTGTTTTTTTTTTAATTTTTTGAGACAGGGTTTTTCTGTATAGCCCTGGCTGTCCTGGAACTCACTCTGTAGACCAGGCTGGCCTCGAACTCAGAAATCCGCCTGCCTCTGCCTCCCAAGTGCTGGGATTAAAGGCGTGCGCCACCACTGCCCCGCCTGTCATGGGTCTTGAAAGGATCCTTTCTGTAAATTATAGAAGTGCTCTGTATGTGTCAGCCCTGAGAAGTGAGGTCAGCAGGCTTTGCCACGCCCATTCTCTTTAGGACCTCAGGGCCTCTCCTGTCCCAAGCTTCCTTCATCCTCCTGCCCACAGGTCTACTTGTTTGAGTTGCATATCACAGATGCTCAGACCACTTCTGCTGGGGGCTACCGCTGTGAGGTGTCTACCAAGGACAAATTTGACAGCTGCAACTTCAACCTCACTGTCCATGGTGAGGGGTGTCCTGGGGTCTCATCTGGTCTTGTGGTCCTCGTGGGTCCTGGTCCCTTGGGCTTGTCTCTGTCTCCCAACTAAAAAGGGTGACTAGCTGTGGCCAGATGCCAGTGCTGATCACCTGAGGTGTGAACAAAATGCACGCTCTCGGGAGAATCGTGGGAGCAAGTCGAGGGTGGGATGCTGTTTCTGTGTCCCTGCCTCACACAGTTTGAATGTGAACTGGGAGGTGAGTGGGAGGCAGCCCACTGTGGAGATGGGGATGAGAAACTGCCTCGCCTCTCTAAATATGAACCCTGGGGGAAGCTGAGAAGATGGAGTCTTGTGCTCCGACTCCCCGAGGTCACCTGCACCACTACATTCTCTTTGTACACAGAGGCCATTGGTTCTGGAGACCTGGACCTCAGATCAGCTTTCCGACGCACGTGAGTGGCTCTCTTTCCTCAGGAATGGGGGTGGGGGGAAGGCCAGTGTGAGGGGCTGAGAGCCCTTGAAGTTTTAGATAGACGCATGTGGGGGTCCAAGCTGAAGTCTGTGAGGGGCAAGGGCAAGCTCCCGGGTCACTGAGAAACCGTCTAACTCCCACAGGAGCCTGGCAGGAGCAGGTCGGAGAACCAGGTACACTCCTGTCCTCCATCTATCCCATCACAGAGATGGGTGGGAGCCCCACCTGGCTGCGCCCCTTCCTCCTATACCACTCCATCGCCTGAGCCCCTGCTAGCTCTTCAGAGAAGCCTCATGGGGGTCTCTCTCTTCAGTGACAGCCATGAAGATGCTGGGACTCTGGACTTTAGTTCCCTGCTGAAGAAGAGGTGAGTCCTTGGGTCACATCTTCCAGGGCAGAGAGTAAGACCTGGCATTGAGGTTTCCAAGCCATGTGGCCCTGAACAGAATGAGGCACTTCTCTGAGCCGGTTTCCTTATCAAGTGGGAATCTTGTCCCAGTGTGGATAAGAGTTATATCTTATTAACCATCTTCAGCGCACCCCTCAAAACCTCATGTTGAATCTACAGTAGACCATTTCCATAGATTCTGAAGGCTCTAAGAAGTAGGAAGAGGGTCCCCAAAGCTGTAGCAGTAAGGACCTAGCCCAGCCCCTGACTTCATTTCTTTTTCTATCCTTTCTTTCCCTCTCTCTCCATCTTCCCTTCATGGCTACTGCTGCTGCTCCTGCCCAGAGAGTAAGGCATGGGGCTGGGAGGTTCTGGGTCTTACAAGAGGATGTTAGCTGTGGGGACATGTGCCCTTTCTGCTGGGGTTTGGTGAAACTCACACACACCAGGGTGACATTCTTGAGGCTCAGAATGGCTCTGACACTGTCTAGTATTATGAAAAATGAGACTCCTGCCCTGAAAAGTAGGGGCACTGTATGGGGGAGAGGGAACAAGTGAAGGCCCTGGGAAGGGTCCCGGTCTTGGCAGGGAGGTGTCCAGACTTCTAATGTGTGCCTGTCCTTTTCCCTCATCTGGAGCAGCAGTTTCCGGAGGTGAGTTGAGGTTGGGCCCTCCTCAACACCCTGCGCCAAGAGCCCTCCCTAGTTCAACACCCAAGACTCCTAGACTGAGAGGGGAGGGGAGGGGAGGGAAATGGGAGGGAAGGGGATGGAAGGGGGCAGAGGCAGGGCCTCATCCTGTGTCCTGGAAGGGACAAGAAGGGACTGCCTTGAGCTTCCCAGTGGGCTGTGGGACACAGGGACTCGAAGCTGGAGGCACCTGCTGAAGAAGATGTGTGGGAGATCCTGAGACAGGCACCACCGTCAGAATACGAGCGCATCGCCTTCCAGCACGGGGTCACAGACCTGCGAGGCATGCTGAAGAGGCTCAAGGGCATGAAGCATGATGAAAAGAAGAGCACAGGTTAGCCTTTTCCACACAAGGGATAGCACAAGGCACCAGCTCCCAACAAAGGAGCCGGGCTGCAGAGCAACACACAAAAACCTGTAGTATGGGCAGAGGGAGCCTTCTCGGGCAAGACAAGCAGCGGTAGTCAAAAGAACAATAAAAAAAGAAAAAGTTCAGCAAGGCACTGCATGTTTTACGTAATTGCCTAGTTAGTTCTCCCAACAGCACTGCCAAACAGGGGATGGTATCAGTTCACTTTTACAAGTGAGGAGACAGGGGCACGGAGACCTAAGGCACTACCGCAAAGCCCCACAGTTGTCTTCAGGCCCAGCCTGAGCATTTGTGAGCTTCTGCACAGCCCTTCAGGTGCAGAGCTGTGTTTACCAACATGGCTGCAAGGGGGAGGCACTGTTGTGAGGCGGCGCTGGGCTCTAGACTCCTCCTTGGGTCACTCGCCTAAGCCCTGTTCCATCTCTACAACCTGAGACCCGTGACAATGAGCTGGAGAACTGGGCGGTATGGCGCTAAGGGAGGGGAAGCTGGCAGGGATGCTAAGGTGAGCTTGTCATTACCAAGAGGAAGAGAGGGGGGCGTGGGCTACATTCCTAGTCCTCACAACGAGCTTCTATCATGTTGGATGCCTCTAGCCCTGCTCAAGAGCTGAGCAGTTAGAAAGAACCTCAAGGAAGACAAAGCAGAGACAGACAGAGATGAGAAGACAGGGTCATTATGGAAACCCAGAGGGTGTGTCTGGGATACTCAGCAGGGGGAGGAAGATGCAGGCACCTGCCATAGCTGCTGTGGTTGTGCTTGGGGGAAGGGTGTGGGCATTGGGGGGGGGGCTGGGCTGAGTTGTGGGGTTCAGCCTTTCAGAAGAAGCTGGAGCCTGCCTACCAGGTAAACAAGGGCCACAAGATCCGGCTGACTGTGGAACTGGCTGATCCGGACGCCGAAGTCAAGTGGCTTAAGAATGGGCAGGAGATCCAGATGAGTGGCAGGTGTGGCAGAGGTGGGGCAGGGTCCTGGGTCCTGGGGTTAATGGAGTGTCTTATTACCCTGTATATTTCTGTGAGATCTCTCTGACTCTGGCTCCCAGTCCCTGTTTGTATCTTCCCCCATCTTTGGAATTTAATTCCAGGTCATTTAACCTAAACAATCTCTCTCTCTCTCTCTCTCTCTCTCTCTCTCTATATATATATATATATATATATATATATATATATATATATATGTATCTCACTTCCTTCTATGTGGAACATGGCAATGGCCCCTTCTGTTTCATAGCAAGTAAGTCTCCTCCCTGACAGCCTGAAGCAACCATGGGATTGGTGAAGGGCACCAAGCCCAGGAGGGGCATCCGTGATCTCCTGATATGCTACTGTGCCCTGCCCAGGTACATCTTCGAGTCCATCGGTGCCAAGCGAACCCTGACTATCAGTCAGTGCTCACTGGCTGACGACGCAGCCTACCAGTGTGTGGTGGGGGGTGAGAAGTGCAGCACGGAGCTCTTTGTCAAAGGTGGGCCAGGGACCAGGGAACCCTGGGAGGAGAAAAGGCCACAGGGGACCAGCTCTCATGTCGCTCCTCCCTGGACAGAGCCCCCGGTGCTGATCACTCGGACCCTGGAAGACCAGCTGGTGATGGTGGGTCAGCGCGTGGAGTTTGAGTGTGAGGTCTCAGAAGAAGGGGCCCAAGTCAAATGGTGAGGGCAGGAGCATGGGGGTGTGAGTGGAGCTGGAGAGGGGACATCTGCCCAGAGGAGACATTGTCCCATGTCTGGAAAGGCTGAAGGATGGGGTTGAGCTGACTCGTGAGGAGACCTTCAAATACCGGTTCAAGAAAGACGGGCGGAAACACCACTTGATCATCAATGAAGTGACCCTGGAGGATGCAGGACACTATGCAGTACGCACAAGCGGGGGCCAGTCGCTGGCTGAGCTCATCGTGCAAGGTGAGGGCCTCTATACTGAGCCTGGCTGGTCACATGGAAGGAGCAGGCTTTGGGCTAGTGTTTGATACCCTGACCTCATCTTCCTATCTAAAAGACAGGTGTGCTGAAGGGTACCCTGCAGAGAGTGTTAGGAGGGTCACATGGGCCTGGTCAGTGTCCCCCCACCCCGAACCTGAGTTTCCTGTATAACTATAATATCAAGACACACATGTGTGTCCCATAACTGCACATACCAAATCAGAGGCCTGCATTCCATTGCCTGCGAGCCCACATGTCCCCACAGAGGTCCACACGACACTCGAATTCCCCCGGAGCTCACAGGCTCTGCCCATCCCACAGAGAAGAAGCTGGAGGTATACCAAAGCATTGCGGACCTGGCGGTGGGAGCCAAGGACCAGGCTGTGTTTAAGTGTGAGGTTTCAGATGAGAATGTACGCGGCGTGTGGCTGAAGAACGGGAAGGAACTGGTGCCCGACAACCGCATAAAGGTGTCCCATATCGGCCGGTGAGTGAAGAAGAGTCAGGTTAAGGAGGGAGGCCAGACGACTCATGAAGGCAAGAGAGAAAGAGAGAGGAAGAGAAAGTTACAGAGGACAGACATGGAAGGGAATCACATGGGAGTCACCTAAGACAGAAGGTAGAGATACAGAGCCAAAGAGTTTGGGAGACACTAAGGGTGAGGTGCCCTGGCATTCCCCAAACTGAGCAGTGGCAGTAGGCCACTGAGGAGGTGGCACTGGCTCATCCCAGAGCCTTTGAGGGCCATGCTGGGCTCCAGGTCACAGATATGACCCAGATCAGTGTTTGCCTGTCTCCAAGGTCCCTGACATGGGGTTGTCCCTGTGCAGACATCATGTCTGCACTGCTGACCTCAGAAAACACACAGGGAGCTGCAAAGCACACAATCCGATAAAGAAGCCACAGTTTAAAACATGAGGACACTAAGGAGCTAGGATAAGGCACAGCTCCCTGAAGTTGGGGGTGGATGGAGAGGCCAGGGTTGTGAGCTCAGTTACCACCGTCCTTCCAGGGTCCACAAACTGACCATTGACGATGTCACACCTGCCGACGAGGCTGACTACAGCTTTGTGCCTGAAGGGTTTGCCTGCAACCTGTCTGCCAAGCTCCACTTCATGGGTGAGTTAGCACTGTGTGTGTGTGTGTGTGTGTGTGTGTGTGT
>NC_034592.1:76278271-76323466 GCF_900095145.1 Mus pahari
TGTGTGTGTGTGTGTGTGTGTGTGTGTGTGTGTGTGTGTGTGTGTGTGTGTTGGGGACATGTCCAGGATGCCCTATGGCTTGGTCCTTCCCTTCCCTTAATGTTCCTTGCTTTCCTTCTCTTTCAGAGGTCAAGATTGACTTTGTGCCTAGGCAGGGTGAGTCTTGGGACCCATTTGTGCCACCTCAGCCTTTTCTCCTACCCCCACATCCCATTCCAACCCTAGCCCCCTCCCACTCCAGACACAGGGATGACAAAGGTCTGGGAATAGGACGTAAGACCCCTGTCTTAGTTAGGGCTTCTATGGCTGTAAGCAAACACTGTGACTAAAAAGCAAGTGGAGGAGGAAAAGGTTCGTTTGGCTTACACTTCCACATTGTAGTCCACCACCGAAGGAAGCTGGGACAGGAACTCACACAGGGCAGGAACCTGGAGGCAGGAGCTGTTGCAGAGGCCGTGGCGGGTGCTGCTTGCTGGCTTGCTCCTCATGGCTTGCACAGACTGCTTCTTACAGAATGTAGGACTACCAGCCCAGGGGTGGCACCATGCGCAAAGGGCTGGCCTCTCGGTATCAAGCACTAAGAAGACCCTCTGCTGACTAGCCCGCAGCCTGATCTTATGGAGGCATTTTCTCAGCAGAGGTCTCCTCCTCTCCAGTGACTAGAGTTTGTGTCAAGTTGACATAAATCTAGCCAGCACAGCCTGGCTACACCACCCATGACCGCAGGCTCATTTGTAATCTCTCTGGCCTTGAATTCTTTTTGTGTGGGCGCATGTTCATGTTTGTGAAGGTAAATTAATGCACAAGCACACTTGTGTGGGTGCAGACTCGTCCTTGTTATTCCTGGACACTGTCCAGTCTGTGGGGCTCTCACTGGGACCTGGGGCTCGTTCATTGGGTGAGAATAGGTGACCATTGAGTAGGCCCCAGTGTCCCACCTGTCTCTACCCCTCCAGTGCTGGGGTTATACGTGGGTTCTGGGCATCGAACTCAAGTCTAACTTTGCCATCTGAGCCATCTCTTTGGGCCCTGATTTATTCAGGTTTAAAATGAAAGGTGACCTTCATAGGGATGAAGTGTGTCCTTCATAGGGATGTTGTCATCACTGTGAGATGTTAGCATACCTCTCCTCTCCTCTCCTCCTTCTCCTCCCTCCTTCCCTTCCTCCCTCTCTCTGTCTCTCTGTCTCTCTGTCTGTCTCTGTCTGTGTGTCTCTCTCTCTCTCTCTCTGTATGTGTCTGTGTCTCTGTCTCTCTTTCTCTCTTTCTTTCCTTCCCTGAATTTCTCTGTGTAGCCTTGGCTGTCCTGGAACTCTCTCTGTAGACAGGCTGACCTTGAACTAGGAGATCTGCTTGCCTCTGCCTCCCAAGTGCAGGGGTCAAATGTGTGCACCACCATTGCCAGCGCCTTTTTTTCTTTGACACTAAGATTTAACCAGAGATTTCAGAATCTTAACTTTAGCAGACTAACTCAAGCCAGGGCTTTCTCCAGTTCAGTGCTGTCGAAAGTGAGCTTATTCTACATTATCAACCATGTAAGGAAAACTTCATGGTGAAGTATTGTTTGGAAGCACTGAACACCAACCACCTGGTGCCCCAGAAAGTGGGTTGATGTGCTGATGCCCCTCCCCTCAAAGAATCCCGTGGCAATGACTTCCTTATACCTATCTAACACAAGCTTTCCTGACTCGTGTGCCCCCTTTTTTCTAGTAGGATATCTGGTGTTCTCCCAGACATAGTGGGTGTGATGTGATACTTGGTGACCAGAATGTTATAGACTTCCCAAAGAACTTCCTGGGCTCGGTGGAAGGTTCTAGATCTTGTTTGGGTTGGTAGTCACACAGGTGTGTACGTTTATTCAGAATCTTGAGACTGGGCAAGTGAGAAGGCTTAGAGAGGAAATGACACTTGTCATACAAGCCTGGGACCTGGGTTCAATCTCCAGAGGTCACAGGAGAGTGGAAGGAGGAAACCAACTCTACAACGTTGTCCTCTGGCCATGTGCACACTACAGTATGCCCCACCCCCCCTGCCATGTGTGCACACACAAGACTGTCAGGCCTAATGGCACAGGTAGTGATGGTAATGATGAGCACCACATTGAGGTGCAGTTTGTTCCTCACGCCTTGCCGAAGACCGTGCACAGCTAATGGGAAGCTGAGGCAGCAAGACTTAGAGTTTGAGCTAGCCTGGGCTAAACTAGTGAGACCCTGTCTTTAGCTTTGTTTTTTGCTTTTGGAGACAAGGTCCCTCTATATAGTTCTGGCTGTCCTGGAGCTCACTCAGTAGACCAGGTTATCCTAGTCACAGAGATCCACTGGCCTTTGCCTCCTGAGTGCTGGGACTAAAGGCTTACATCGCCATGCTTGGCTGAGACCCAAGAGGATCCTGCAGGACAACCTATGCTGAAACTTGGACTTTTTATTGTATATAAATTATACCCAGATGAAGTCGATAAAAACCAACCATCAGGGACATGAGCTCCCAGCACCCACCAAGCGACCTCTGTACCTTCTCTGCCACATTTGTGGGCCCCCTCTTCTCTGAACTGTACTTCTTCATACAGAACCTCCCAAGATCCACTTGGATTGTCCTGGCAGCACACCAGACACCATTGTGGTTGTTGCTGGGAACAAGTTACGCCTGGATGTCCCTATTTCTGGGGACCCTGCTCCCACTGTGGTCTGGCAGAAGACTGTAACACAGGTACTGTAGTTTCCCCTCCCCACAGTTTTCCTTCCTGTACAATGGGTGGGTAGGGCAGATGAGGGTGAAGCGTTGCTCCCATCCTGAAGGCATAAGCTCCACTCAGCTTAAGCACAGAGGTCCCGCACTGGCCAGAAGACAGAGCAAGGTGGGGAGGAACGCTGACTCAGCACCCCTAACCCTAATTCCCATCCATTTTGTTCCTAGGGGAAGAAGGCCTCAGGTGGGCCACGCCCTGATGCTCCAGAAGATGCCGGTGCTGATGAGGAGTGGGTGTTTGATAAGAAGGTAAGATTGAGGTTAGGTTGTGGCTCGTGGTCCTCACTCTTCCCTATGCAGCCATGCCATCTCCACCCTAAGGAAAGACCTGTTGGCTCATTCATGGTGCAGAGGAACGGAACTGACAAGCCCTTTGACTGGGTGTTGGTGTCTTCGACTTTGCTAGGAAGTCATTGGAATTAAAATAATCCCTGGATCCCTGCCCCAGTCCTCCCACTTTTCTTTTTCTTCATATCTTTTTTATTCTTGAGAATGTAATGTACATATACAATGAAATATGAGCATACCCACCCTTGTATCCTCCCCTCCCAATGACCCCCCCTCCCAACCCCTTTCCCTTTCTTCTTCTGGACAGTCTCACTCTGCAGCCGTGGCTGACCTGGAATTCCCTGTGTAGACCAGGCTGGCCTCTGCCTCAGGAGTGCTCTGTTTTTTATATTTTTCTCTAACCCACTAAGTTCAGTAGTGCTGAAAATGCACACGTGAGCAGGGACCACCCGCTGGAGTATGGGCAGCCTACCCCTGCCCCCCCCCGGCAGTTATGACCGGCCAACATTGCCCCAGTTCAGGGTGGGGCCCAGAGGGCTCTTCCTTGGCTACCTCTGATGTCTGGCTGGCTTTGACAAGTGCCGACAAGCACCGCTGCTGAGCCATGATGGCCATGGCTGCACCACGGTCAGAAGATGGCATTTCTCAGCCCTCCTCCCCATCCTTTAGCCCCTACATCCTTCGTGTCCCATATGCCAAAATGTTCCCTGAGCCTGTGGGGTCGGGGGCAGAGGGCTGGACGTTCTGTCTCTTACTCTCAGCACTGACGTCTATGCGTCACTGTCTTGACTGCTTGCTGTCCCCAAAGCTTCTTGACTAAGGTTGAGACCAGCCAGGTCTACAGGGAAAGCATTTAGAAGGCAATTTGACAACATGACCATTTAGCAAATTAATAGAGGCAGGGTCAACTCCAGGGCCTGTGACTTCCTCAGCCATGGGCTTTTGAGCAGGGTTACAGAACCAGGCATGGCATTCCCCTCTGTGGGACAGGCTCAGATCCTAACAGGGAGCAGTGCTTACCCCATAACAGTTGTGCCAGTGCACCCGTGAACACTTGCTTGGCAGGTTGGTGTCTTGGCCCCATAGCGGTTGTGCCAGTGCACCCGTGGACACTTGCTTGGCAGGTTGGTGTCTTGGCCCCATAGCAGTTGTGCCAGTGCACCCGGGGACACTTGCTTGGCAGGTTGGTGTCTTGGCATGCAGGGTCCAGTGCTGGGGAAGACCACTGATAGCCTTTCGTCTCCAACAACCCGCTTAGCACCTCTGGCTCTCTGAAAGCTAGCCAGCGGGGAGATCGCTTCCTTGTTGGTTTTAGATTGCATGCCTCTAGAGCTGGCCTTGGCTATGTGCGGGTGGGTTCCCTGGCACTCTGCAGCAAGGGCAGCTGCCAGGCACGGCCCAGTTCCACCTTTCTCCTCTGTGTCACTGCTGGCTTTTCTTAGGGTCTGAATATCTGTAGTCTTTCTGTAGCTTTGTGGGGTTCAAATTCTTCCCACTTGACAGATAGGAGAACTGACACACACAGAGGCTAAGCTCCATGACAAAACTAGACTAGAGTCTTAGCCTTTTGCCTGTGTCTTGGCTATGGTGTCACATTGATACTTTTTGAACTAGTCACTTACAGGTATAGTTTCCACCCAGGCTGTGTCCTCCCACCTTGCTACCTCCCACAGACCTTGAACCTAACTTCCCTCTCAGTGAACGGCTGATGGCAACAGTGGAGGCTCCGATGGGCCTTGTTCTCAACTCTCTCCCCCTTTCAGCTGTTGTGTGAGACCGAGGGCCGGGTCCGGGTGGAGACCACCAAAGACCGCAGCGTCTTCACAGTCGAAGGGGCAGAGAAGGAAGATGAAGGTGTCTACACTGTCACAGTAAAGAACCCTGTGGGCGAGGACCAGGTCAACCTCACAGTCAAGGTCATCGGTGAGGCAACTTGAGCTCCAGGCGGGGAGCACAGGATACCACCAGGGAGGGCCCATTCACTCACTCACTCATGCAGTCACTCAACCATGGTTACGGGGACAATCTAGAGCAGGCAGTGACTGGGACTGCCCGAGAGGAGTCCTTCGAGGAGATGGGTGTGTAGAAATGTCACTGTTTGTGACACTGACAGTTCTCAGGGAGAAATGAGCATGGGACAATCACTGTGACCTGGAGGGCTGGGTGGGGTGGGGTGGACATAGACCACTGGACCTGGGACACGCACGAGGTGAAAGTGAACAGTGGGAGCCATAAGTGTGGATGGTGGATGGTAAGGTAGTCTGGTTCTAGATAGCTTGGACTCTGGTGCTGGTGGTGAAGAGAAGGGTGAGCGATGCTGTGGGACTCTGAGTTGGACATAGCTGAGGTAGTTCCTCTTCCCCATCCAGATGTCCCAGATGCTCCTGCAGCCCCTAAGATCAGCAACGTGGGCGAGGACTCCTGCATTGTGCAGTGGGAACCGCCTGCCTATGATGGTGGGCAGCCGGTCCTGGGTGAGTGTCAGGGCACAGGGACAGCCAAGGGCAGCTGTCACCTGAGTGACAGGGCACAGACCCGACTTCTCATCTCCTCTCTCAGGATACATCCTGGAGCGCAAGAAGAAAAAGAGCTACAGGTGGATGAGGCTCAACTTTGACCTGCTGCGGGAGCTGAGCCACGAGGCGAAGCGCATGATCGAGGGTGTAGCCTACGAGATGCGAGTCTACGCAGTCAATGCTGTGGGAATGTCCAGGCCCAGCCCTGCCTCTCAGCCCTTCATGCCTATTGGTGAACCTGCCAGATCCCCAGAATGCAAGGGGACCAAGGGGGTGGATGGTTGCAGCCTGTTAGCTGGCAGCGGCCTCTGTACCAGGGCTTTGCATGCGTTCTCTAGTGCTCTCAGGGGAAAGCTGCCTTGCATTACAGATGAGGAAGCTCAGAGGAAGCTCAGGCTGGACAAGTTATGACCTCAGGGTTACCTCACTGGTAGAATGGACACCCTAGTGAACACTAGTTACATCCCTCCTGGATTTGAGACAGGATTTCATTTATGTAGCCCTGGCTGGCCTGGAACTCTCTATGTAGACCAGGCTGGCCTCAGACTCACAGAGATCCATTTTCCTCTGCCTTCTGAGTGCTGGAGTTAAAAGCATGTGCCATCCTCTCAGAGGCCACAAGGGGCATCAGATGCACTGGAATTGGAGTTACAGGAGCTTGTGAGCCACCAAGTAGGTGCTGGGAAGTGACCAGAGTCCCCTGCAAGAGAAATAAGTCTCTAAAACAGATGAGTCATTGCATTAGCCCCCAATCTTCTCCTTTTTATGGAACTAACTTTTGGGTTGTGTAACTCACCTAATCATACACTGGCAGGAAGTTCCCTCGCTTCACACTGGTTTTGGCTTTCTCTTACACTTGCAGCATTCCCTACACTGACAAGCAAGTCCTTTCTGAATCCTTGTGTTCTCTTGGTTCCTATTCTCTTCTGTGGGTGAGCCGCTGTTTTGTATCAGCTCTTGGTTAGTAAGTCAATCCAGAGACCAAATATTCCTGGAGGTGCCTTGGAAGCCCGCAGAAGGGAAGTCCTTCCTATGAGAGCAGCAGATAACTGAGTCCTGGTCACGCATGGCAGCTCCCCTGCCTGGTACAGGCTCACTCAGACCCCCTCTGTCTCTGTCCAGGGCCCCCTGGTGAACCAACCCACTTGGCAGTGGAGGACGTGTCGGACACCACCGTCTCACTCAAGTGGCGGCCCCCAGAGCGCGTGGGAGCCGGTGGCCTGGACGGATACAGCGTGGAGTACTGCCAGGAGGGATGTGAGTAGTCCACCCGGGGCCAGCCCTCGGGCGCTAGCAAGGTAAGGTGTGATTTTGACTCATTTATGCCTGCACCCAGGCTCCGAGTGGACGCCTGCTCTGCAGGGGCTGACAGAGCGCACGTCAATGCTGGTGAAGGACCTACCCACAGGGGCACGGCTGCTGTTCCGAGTACGGGCACACAATGTGGCAGGTCCTGGAGGCCCTATCGTCACCAAGGATCCTGTGACAGTGCAGGAGATACTGCGTGAGTGCCCTTCTGCTAAAAGGCCTGCCACTGGCCACTCTTTGCCAATTAAGACAGGCCGGGGACATGGGCTTTAGTAGGCAAGGGCAGGGGCAGGGGCAGGGGCAGGGACAGGGGCAGGGCCTTCATCTATGCCTTGGGCTCTCTTGGCTCAGGGCCTAGGTCTGGAATAGGCACTCCAGCACATAGGTATTGTCCTCAGAACTGAACAGTGAGGCTTTTCAGAGCCATTTAGGGTCATCTGGGATACATTTCCCATTCTTCTGTTGGTCTTTGTTGTTGTTGTTTGAGACAGGGTCTCTCTACATAGTCCTGGCTGTTCTGGAACTATGTAGACCAGGCTAGCCTCAAACTCACAGTCTGCCTCTATCTCCTGAGGGCTGGGAGTGTGCCATCTGCACCTGGCTGATTCTGTTCTTTACCTCAACAAAGGTAGAAGGATTGGTTCTCTTGGTTGGAGAGAAGCAACAAATTGACAAGCATAGAATCAGAGCCTTTGCTTACACTTTTCAAGATGTGTGGCGCCAAATAACTTCTTTACGGTCTTGAACTGAAGCTGAACACATGGCCACCCCGCCCCCGCGCCCCCGCCCTATAGTGCTGGAGGAGGGTGAGGGATGTGTAGCTAGGCTGGGCTGTGTGAGCTCCCCCTCAAAAGATAACACAGGGGCTGGAAAGATGGGCTCTCTGTTAAGAGCACTTGCTGTTCTTGCAGAGGATCAGGGCTTGGTTTCAGCACACATATGTGTGGCTCATAACCATTCATAACTCCACTTCTAGGGGACCCATTGCCTTTTTCTGACCTCTACAAACACAGGCATGCATATGGTGTACATATATGCATGCAGGCTAAATGCTCATGCACATAAGTTCATAAATAAATCTAAAAAGTGAAACACACACACACATACGCACACAAATGATAGTAATACATGGACACTCAGTGTACAACTTTTAGTGATGAGCGTACTTGAATTGCTGTGGGTTAGGAAAGTCTGGCCCATGGGGACTTTTTTCTCAGCTACAGTGCTCTGGACCCTGCCCCAGGAGAGAACGGACCTGTGGAATCCTTAGGGTTGGGCTACAGAAGGGCTGTTGGTGAGCCGCTCCCTTTCTACCCACAGAGCGGCCACGGTTCCAACTGCCCAGACACCTGCGCCAGACCATCCAGAAGAAAGTCGGGGAGCCTGTGAACCTCCTCATCCCTTTCCAGGTAGGTCGGCCCCTTCCCTGTCCCTAAGAAGAAACCACAGTTGAAGGATCTCCTGGAGGCCACGGACCCTGAGGCCTCCGTCCACGTGTTGTTGGTATAGTACCTGCCCCTTCGGAGAGTCAAGCTCAGGGTCGGACTGGTCATCCTCCCCCAGGGCAAACCCCGGCCTCAGGTGACCTGGACCAAAGAGGGGCAGCCCCTGGCAGGTGAGGAGGTGAGCATCCGGAACAGCCCCACAGACACGATCTTGTTCATCCGAGCTGCCCGCCGCACCCACTCGGGCACCTACCAGGTGACAGTTCGCATTGAGAACATGGAGGACAAGGCGACGCTGATCCTGCAGATTGTGGGTATGTGGCCCCGGAACCTCCCTTTCAGCACCCTTGTCTCCTGACCTTGTGTCTGGGAATCCAGCTCAGAGCTCCTGCAGAGGGCAGTTAGAAGGAGGGGCTGCTTGGTACTAGCAGGCTCCTGCTTCTGCTCGGTAGCTTCAGGATGCTCAGTGCGCCAATCAGATCTGTCTCCTGCAGACAAGCCAAGTCCTCCCCAGGACATCCGGATCGTTGAGACTTGGGGTTTCAATGTGGCTCTGGAGTGGAAGCCACCTCAGGATGATGGCAATACAGAGATCTGGGGTTATACTGTACAGAAAGCTGACAAGAAGACCATGGTGAGCCTGGGGCCCTGGGTCTCCATACACCCTCCCTAGGTCCAGCAGCCCTCCCCCGTGATTACCACTCATCCCCCAGTCCATTATTCTGTTTTCCTGCATGGTAGGGGTAGAGGCACAGGAAAGGCCCTCAGAGAGCCCTCCCTTCCCTTACATCCTCCAGGAGTGGTTCACGGTTTTGGAACACTACCGACGCACTCACTGTGTGGTATCAGAGCTTATTGTTGGCAATGGCTACTACTTCCGGGTCTTCAGCCATAACATGGTGGGTTCCAGTGACAAAGCTGCAGCCACCAAGGAGCCTGTCATTATTCCAAGACCAGGTGCTGTATCCTCACTCACACTGTGAGGAATCTGGGGAAGGAGGGGGAGCCTAGCTTTGGGGTGACCTTCTTGGTACCAAGACTTGTCACCAACAGGCATCACATATGAGCCACCCAAATACAAGGCCCTGGACTTCTCTGAGGCCCCAAGCTTCACCCAGCCCTTGGCAAACCGCTCCATCATTGCAGGCTATAATGCCATCCTCTGCTGTGCTGTCCGAGGTAGTCCTAAGGTAGGGACTCAAGGTCCTGGGCTAGGCTGACAGGAGGCTAGTCTCCTAGGCTCCTTATGGTTAACTCTTCCCAGTCTGTATATTGTCTTTCCCCTGAACAGAGCCCAATCCCTCATTGTTGGCTCTGTGTTCATTCTCAGCCTTGGGTTGAGTCTGGTGCTCTAGTGGGAACTTCTAAAATAGTCCCTCTGAATTCTCACCAGTTCCCCCATCACCAAGAATGCTCTCCTTCTCTTGTTTTTTTTACTTGATGTTCAGCCCAAGATTTCCTGGTTCAAGAATGGCCTAGATCTGGGAGAAGATGCTCGTTTCCGCATGTTCTGCAAGCAGGGAGTATTGACGCTGGAGATCAGGAAGCCCTGCCCCTACGATGGGGGTGTCTATGTCTGCAGGGCCACCAACCTACAGGGCGAGGCACAGTGTGAGTGCCGCCTGGAGGTGCGAGGTAAGGAGCCTTCTGGGCCAGGGACCCTGGGCTTGGCTCTTCTGTCCTGGTTCAAGGAGTGCCTGTGGCTGCTAGATCACTGGTCCTGACACGGTCAGTGGATCTTGGCTTTTGGAAGACTAGGGGATCACATGGTTTCCTTCCTTCTAACAGTTCCTCAGTGACCAGGATGGCTCCCCAGAGATGGCTAGGTATGTATTCCAAACCACCTAAGGCCAAGGGCCTAGGGTGGCTATCAGGAAATGGGGGTACAAGAAGCCACTGTTCATTCACAAGGTAGCCTGTGTCACAGGTACAAATGGATGCCAGACTGTGTACCGGACCAGGAAGGGAGTTGGAAGAGCACCCTTTTCTGCTACTGCATGTGTATGTGTGTGCAACTGTGCATCCTGGAAGGACTGGCCAGCAGTGATACCAGGCAGGTCTGGTGGGTTCTGCAGAAACTGATGTCACAGCGCCTGTGCTGTTAATACTGGGAGCATAAAGTGTGTGGGCTTCAGAAATGGTGACTGGGGACAGGCCCTTCTGGCTGGCTCATTGTGTAGGAGCAATAAAAGATCTGTGCCGTCACTGGGGGTTGATGTTTCCCGTTCATGTCCATGGGAAAGCATACAGCATTCACCTGATCTTGGCAGGCATGCCATTCTCCAGGTCAGTGTCCTGGACTTGTGGGACATCAGCTAGCACTGGAAAGGATGTCAGTCTCCCTCCGCCCTCATGCTCAGGTGAGGAAGTGTGGAAGTGAAAGCCACTGGAGCCATAGGTGTTCCGTTAGAGGCACAGACGTGGGCCTCATGCCAGTAACCCAGGCAACACCAGCTGAGTGCTATACAGGGGACAGAGCAGTAGAGCCCTATACTGTACTAGACATCAAGACCCCAAGAGCCCCACAATTCATGACCACATCTCATGGGATAGACTGACTCCATCCAGCTCAGACACAGGAAATCACAACCTCCTCTGACTTCCTCCCAAGAGACCACATTTCCTTACAAGTCTTGTGGCCGGCAGGTCTCAGAAGTGTCATGGCAGTGTGGTGGGTATGCTGCCCACAAGTGCCAGGGTTTCCCACGGCATAGATATCCCATGAGGGTTGGACCTGGGTTACCTCTTTGGTTTTTACAGAGCCCTGACCCGAAGGTCCTTGGGAGGCCTAGGTCGCCACACCACACCTTATCACACGTGTACAGGACTCAGAGCAGCACCTGTGGTTCCCTGTGACTTCTTTATCAAGCTGTTCAGGTGCGAATGCCTAAGTCACCTTCCCTCTAGGGCCCAGAGCATCTCAGGACTTTACAGCCGTAGTGTAGTGTCGTAGGTGTTCCTTTCTGGCACCCCAGGAAACCCAGGAAGCAGGAGGCCAGAGCAGGACCTCGGTATGCAGACGCTGGATGCAGATGAGCTAGGGACAGCCTTCCTCAGGCCTGGGCTGAGAGGAGTGCACAGGAGCCCAAGCGGAGTTCAGGACATTTATTTCACATCACACAGCTGTACATTTTTCTATAAATAATGTGGAGCTGATATATTTACATTCTTCTCCTATCCAGTCCATAGCTTTCTTCTGGCACTGAAGCCAGGAGACTCTGCCTGCAGACAGGCATGCACGCTGGGCCCAGCTCAGCCCTGACCCACCCATCCCAGGCCCTTAGGCAGCAGAGCAGCTGGTGCTGTCTGGGACACCATCGCCTCATTCCTCTGTCCTCTCATGCCAAAGTCCAGGAAGACCACTGCACAAATCCCAGCTCGGCACATGGCAGCCACTCAGGGACACCCATCGATGGAGCCGGGGCAGGCAGCAGCATGGCCTGCACCCACAGTTTAGGAACTGTGAGGAAGCAGGAAGGTCGCCATTTACTGAGCTTCCTTTGAACCTCCCCTCCTCCCCTCAGGCCCTCAGCCAGGAAGGCTTGTCCCCAGGTGTCCTCACTTCCCAGAGTGGAACTGTCCCAGGTGCTCCACAGTGCCAGATCATAGAGGACAGAGAGAAGACCCCTAAACTGGAGGATATAAGGACTAGGACAGGGACCACAGTGCAACATCTCAAGGACAGGCAATAGTGGGCTCACAGTGACCCCACAGACAGACAGACAGACAGACAGACAGACAGACAGACACACATACACACACACACACACACACACACACACACACACTGGAGCCCTGAGGGGACAGAAGACTAGTCTGCTATTGTAGGGAGAGAAGGTAATGAGACTAGCTTAGCCCCGTGACAGAGGAGCACAAAGACACTCAGACATTAAGAGGAGACCAGCTAGACCGTGGGAAGGAGCTTGCTGAGAACACACACACATCATTCCCGTCTCAGTACAGCAGCTTCGGTGCTTAGGAGCAGCATGAGGTGAGGGGTGACCCTTGGGCCGGGCCAGCTGTGTAACCCCTCTATCAGCTAGAGACAGGCCGAGGTGGGGTTCGGAGATCTTCTTCACTGCTACGCACTGCGGCCACATACGAGAAGAGACACAACACAGAGTAGCAGATCTCGTGGGCCTGCGGGGAACGGAAGATCGTTGGATCAGCCGCACTGAGACACCTTCATGGGTGGAGGGTCAGCCTAGAGTATGAGGCCCTGCCCTGACACCAGTGCAGGTCCCTGGGCCTCGAGAGCCCCAGGCAAGTCTTTGGAAGCCTTTTTCCTGAGAGAGGGGGTCAGCACATGAACCCCAAGATGAAAGGTGTGTTTCGACTTGAGTTGAACCACTGGCATCTAGACCAGTCCCCCACGGGGGTCCACCCTTCTTGCCGGAAGGTTCCCAGGGAGCCCTGTGTGCTTCGGCCTGCTGTGGCTGGGATGCATACTCACCATTGGCGTCTTGTACTTGTGGCTCACCACTTCTTTAATTTCAGGAACTAAAACCGGACGGGCAAGAGACAAAACAGAAAGTTCAAAACTAAGAGCGACAGGGTCCTACTCCCCCAGGCGGCTGCGCCCGGTGCCAGGCTCCCCTACCCTCTGTAGCCTCTCACAGTGGCTGTGGCGGCTTAGGCTATGACAGAACAGAGCTCAGTCTGTCCAGGCAGACTCTTCAAGTAGACGTCGCAAGTCTGCTGTGGCTCTTTACTTGACGCCTGCGATCTACATGCTTCTATGCGTGTCCCAAGGTGGAAGGGCTGGCCATTCTCCCTCCTGACCACAGCTACTGTCCAGGGCTTTTGAGGAGTTGCAGTAGGGAAGAGAGTGGTCTCTAGCCTGTGCCTCCCTGCTGACATGCCCATGAACTCATCCCTGTCACCAGAGCTCACAAATCTAGTTGTGATAAACATCACTCCTCCCACAACCCCCACACAGAGGGTCATGAGGTCGTATGAAGTAATAGGATACTAAACCCAACATCAGACTTGAAGGAGGCATCAGCTCCTGGGAGGCAGGAGAATCTCAGGCCTGCCTGTGTGAGGGAGAGCGTCAGAGGGCTCTGGAGCAGACACACTGATCAGGAAAGAAAGGCGAGTACGGCACCCAGGTGGCGGTGACGGGGAGTATCAGGCAGGTACACACATGTCCACAGCCCAGAATGCAAGATTAGGAGTCACCCCATCCCAGCCATGCAGGGTCTGTGCCCGGCCAGAGGAAAGAGTAGGGTCCCCCAGGTCCAGCCATCAGTGTGGCCTTGTGAGACTGGGAGGGTGTGACATCCCTCTGGGGGCAGAGAAGATACAGTGAGAGCTGGCCACACCTTCTTCTGACCCTGGGAGGCAGAATACCCAGAACCCAGTGTTAGCATGAAATAAACTCATCAGAGGCAGAGCAAGAAGCCCCAGGTCATTCTCCTGAGTTGGAAGAGTTCCCCAAGCATCTCTCTGGCAAAAGAGAGAAGGCAGCAGGGCGGTGAAGAGAGAACTCAGAACAGTGAGCCAGCACAAGGGGAGGGACGTTGGGAAGGAAGACGGTAGGGAAGAGGAGAGTCCACTAATCATGGAAGCAGCTACGTTGGTTGAAAAGAGCCCACCACCCACTGCAGGGCCCAAGGCTGGGGCCTGGGAATAGGCAGCAGGAGCCGAGGTCACATTACCTGCTGGAGAACGAAGGTTTTCATAGCAGCGATGAGGGGCACAAAAGAATAAAGCACAAACACAGCAGGAACTCAAAGCCCCAGGGTGAGCCCCACTACACCACTCCTTAGTGCCTGTTTGGGGAGGCTGGATCCAGCTCCAGGCAGACCTGCCCTTCTGCCTCTGAGGCCCACAAGGCTTCTCTGGCCTCAGCTGACTCTGCCCGTGGTGCCTCGTGCCCTCCTCTACACCAGAGGCCGGGGGAACCAGAGTGGTGCCAGGGAGGCTTGGGTGGGACCCTGTTGGGCTGCTAGAGAGATGTCAGGAGGCAACATGGACACAACAGAGCTTGAGGATCACCAGTCTGCTCTGCCCCAGAACTTTCTGACCACTGGCTGGCCAAACCAGGAAAGAGGGCGCTACGTCATCCAGGAAAGAGGGCACTATGTCATCACCGCCCTAGACTCTAACCTGTCCAAGGCTTCCTGCTCCTCGGGGACCGCTGGCTATCCTGTCCTCCTCCTTTCTGTTCTGTCTTCTCGGGGCTCCTCTCCTTCCCTGTCACTCCTGCTTCTCCTGACCTCCCTGCAGAGGCTTTTGTCCCCAGGCCCTAGTCCCTACTCTGGAGCTCCAAGGTTTGAGTTACTGCCATGTGAGTCCAGACCTAAGAGCAAAATAGTGTAATTACCAAATTCTTCCAGGACAAAGACGCCTCGAACTGTATTGCACTTTTTAATGTGATTCAGCTCTATGAAAACCTGCAAGAGAGGGAGGGGGCGGGGGTAAGGCCCAAAGGCTCCACCCCTGCCCCATGAAGCCCACTCTCCCAGCTACAGCCCATGCTTCCCAAAGAAACCTAGTTCCCAAAGGGAGGACATAAGAATCCACACACACACAGTCAAAAGCGCTAAGAAGCAAAGAAAGCAGAAAGGGCAAGTACCTTCCGCTCCTGGCCGGAGGAGAAAGCATGGGAGAGAAATGAAGTCATTAGTTTTAATGGTCAAACCCAACCCAAAGGCCCCTCTGCTGGCCTGGGCTACCCACCCGCCCACTCCCTCTGCCCAGGCAGCACTCATAGGACACAGTGCCCCAGGGATCTCTGACTCGGGTCCCTCAGGTCTCTACCCTTCCATACATCCTCCTCCGGCGCAGAGGGCTGGCACGGGTGCAAAGCTCCCCTCAGACTGTCCTTAGGGTGGGAGATGATCTTATCTTCCTTGACACAGGATCCAGGACCTCCCAAGAAGTATGCAGTAACATTAATAACTGCTACCACGTGCTGAGCACTGACTTGGCACTTTACGGACTTATCTGTTATAGTCTACAGTATTGTCTCCATGTTACAGATGAGAAAGAAATAGGATCAGAACATTTGTTTGCTCGTGAATGAAGCTGGGCCTCAGATCCAAGTACATTCTGACTCCAAGGCTATGCTTGCCCCATTTGTTATCCCAAGTGCATAGGCACACTGAGGGCAGAAGCTTTCTTTACCTCAGCTGCCTGCTGTCAGCAGATGATGGGTCAGGGCCACAAGCCACTGCTCCCTTAATATTCTAGACCATGGCGTCAGACCCAGAAGTCAGCCTTCACTGTTCCTCTCTGTAGGATGCTACTTCTAGGAGCCAAGCCTTCCAGTACAGGCCAGTTTGGAAACGGTGTGCAACTGTTAATGGGGTAGGCCCAGGATGCGGAACACTGAGCGCTGAACAAGGAGGTGGGTGGGGGTCTAGGTATGAATTAACAAGAGCTCATCTTTTCTGGGAGCAAGGGGCGCAGCACTGAAACGGGATCAGAAGCCACCTCTCTAGCTCCTTCACGGTCTAAAAAAGTACGTAGGCATTACCCCTCCTTGGGAGAACCCGAAGATCTTTATGGGTGTGCTGCCAAACTAGGTTCCAGACTGGAGATACGCTAATAGAGGGACAGGATGTCTGGGCAGCTATTTAGCTATTTCTTGTGCCTAAATTTCCCAGGTAGATGTCTTCCCAGCTAAACTGGCCAGGAGGGACAAAGTAAAGTCAGAGTCAGCTATCTACCTCCACTGAGTTCCTGTTGCTTGGCCAGGGGCTTCAGGGTGTCATACTAGGACCTAGTTCAGAGTCTTGGGGACTTTAAGGGAGGGGAAGAAAGGCACTTGTGTGAGGAGTCAGAGCCGGGAACGGACCTGGGATGATGCGCTGGCCTCAGAGGGAATTAGCTTAAGGAATGTCCACTGAGAGAAAAAGGATCACTGTGTTAAAAGACCAAGAAGAAAAAGAGAAGTCAGCTCCTAGGGCGGAGTCACAGTAGGAAAAAGGATCCTGAAGTATTCCCCCATCAAAGGAAGGGCATGAGGCCTGTGGAGCAGGGCAAGGGCAGGACATCCAGAGGAAGAGAAAGGACAAGAGTCAGCAGGAAAAGGCAAACACCCATACTTGGAGAGGACAGAGACAGACAGACAGACAGACTAACACACACACACACACACACACACACACACACACACACACAGTACACAGGGAGATCGGTCAATCTACTCTCAAAGCAAAACCACCAAGAGAAGAACACCCTGGGAACACAGAAAGACAGAGACACGCAAGAGGGGCCAAGTGAGACGCTCCCACTCACACTGTGTGAGTCTAACGGGTGGGCAGCACAGCCACCACGCCTTGTTCTCTTTCCCAGTTCCCAACACAGGCTCCCTGCTGCATCTGCTCAGAGCCTGGTGGTCTCGCCAGTCACCGTGCCCCCCCCTCTTTGGTTTCTCTCTCTGTCTAGCCATTCACCTCTCTCTTGCTTAAGGCTCTCCCTCTTACTCACTGGGAGAGCACGGAGAGCCTGGAAACTGATCTTATATAGGAAAACACTAGGGCCAGGAGGCTGCCTGCTGCTGCTTGTGCATACCTGGTTGTGCATGAACTTGAGATTGATCCCTTCCAGGGTGACTTGAAGCAAGCCACCTTCTCCAGTCTTCATGTCCTGCACAGGGAACTCACCGCCTAGCTCAGGCCCTGTGGTAAAAGGAAGGTGTCAGGTGACTGGTGAGGTACAAATCTCACAGCCCAACTTTCTGAGCAGGTCTGTGGTGAGGAGGGGGCTACGGCGCAGGGGTTGGGGGTGGGGGTGTCTGCTCCTCACCAGGTTTGATGCTTTGTTGTCGGGCAGCAGCACGTTCCATGCTGTCCTTCACACAGTAGTACAGCTCCCTACACTGCAGCACAGGGAAGAGCGGACTTGTGAGCTGCCATTTTCCCTGTTCTAGAGCTCCCAAAGACTACTGTCTCAGAGCCAGGGTGAGCATTCCACATGAGAGCTAGAGGCCAGCTCTGGCTCTAGCTGTGGATTTTGGAATTGTAACTTCCCGGTGAGAAACTCTTAAATGCCTATCTAATTCCCAGCCCAAACACAGACCCTGAGTACCTTCTTGGTATAGAACTTGTTGAGCTGTGTCTCAGAGCCATTTCTACGCCATAAGCACAGGACCTTGGTCTTGGGACAGTAGGTCATGTTGATGAGCTTCTCATACCACCAGCGCTCGTACACCGTCCCAATGTTACTACGCAACACTACACAGTCGTCACACACCTGGAAAAGACACAGCATTCACCAGTGGTCCTGGTCGATGACAGGTTTTTCCCATCCCAGGCCACACTACATGCTCCTCACAGGGAAAGGATGGCACGACTGACCCTGGGAGAAGCCCTACAGTTGAGTTTTCTGCTCAGTGCTCAGGTTCCCTTAGGGGAAACACAAGCAGTGGACATACTTTCTGTTAGGATTACTGATAGAAATGAGATCTTTGAAAATACACACTGTCCAAGTCAGTTAGTGTGTACCCCCTCATATTTTCTCTCTAGACCGAGGACTTGGAGGTTATCTCCTATCTCCATCTTACAACACAGAGAAATCAAGCAGAAGGTTAGGCAGAGCTGGGGAGAAAACACTGGGGCCAGTACATTTCTTAGCTCTTCTCTAAACACTTCTATGTAGAATTCACTAAATTACTTTATTTGGAATTTACTTCTAAATTCTACTATTAAAATACCTTGGTGATTATGTAAGTGACACACGAACGATGGTTACTGCATAAACATTACTCAGCACAGGATGGTAAGCGAGCATTGAGAAGCAAGGCCCCTTCATCTGCTTTTCTTGTTCAATAGCTCTCTCCAGATGGACTCATCCATTCTCATAGCTTCAGTGGAGTGACACTGCGGTATGCTGGTTAGAGCATGGGTTTCAGGCCAGGCTGTGCGGGTTGAGATCTTAGCTCTACCATACTTAGCTATGTCATGTTGAGCAAGCTCTGTTGTTGATGTCTCCTCCTGGCTAAGGAGGGGCTCATTGACAGTAAGAACTATTAAATGTATTAATATGCACACTTTTGTGTTGTTCTGTTTGTTTGTTTGTTTGTTTAAATATAATGTCCCTCTCTATGTACTCCTGGCTGTCCTGGACCTTGTTATGTAGACCAGGCTGGCCTCGAACTCACAGAGATCATTCTGCCTCTGCCTCCTAAATGCAGGGATTAAAGGAGTGCACCATCATGCCTGGCACAACATCCATAAAATTCTTAATGTGCATCAAAAGCCAGGTATAGGTCTAGGTGTGTAGCTTAACAGTAGAGCGTTTGCACACAGAAAGTACCTGGTTAGCTGCCTTGACAATCTAGTTATGATGCAAAACCATATTAATTAGGGCAAGTGAGATGGCCCAGCAAGAACAGTGCTTGCTAAACAAGTGAGAACTTGATTTTGACCCCCCGAGCCCTCATAACCATGGTACGAGTTAGAACCAGCTCTGCAAAGTTGCCTTCTGATCGCCACACGCATGTGTAGCACATACAAATAACAAGTAAGTTATAATTTATATAATTACTTTTAACATATTGATGCTCTGGGCTGGCGAGATGGTTCAGCAGGTAAGAACACTGACTGCTCTTCCAAAGGTCCTGAGTTCAAATCCCAGCAACAACACGGTGGCTCACAACCACCCACAATGAGACCTGACGCCCTCTTCTGGTGCTACAGTGTACTTATTTATAATAATAAATAAATATTTGGGCTGGAGTGAGCAGGGACTGAGCAAGAAGGGTTGACCAGAGGGAGCAGAAGTCCTAAAATTCAATTCCCAACAACCACATGAAGGCTCACAACCATCTGTATAGCTACAATGTACTCATATACATTAAATAAATAAATAAATCTTTATAAAAACCATATTGGTGCTCTTTAAATCTTTCTCCATCCAAGCCCTCTCTCCCTCTCTTCTCTCCCTCTCTTCTCTGCTCCTGACCATTCTTACTTAGAAGGTATTCTTGCAAAAACATTGAATCTAAAATCAAGCAACTCTACTGGGCTAACAGTTTATAAAAGAAATACAAATGACCGAGAAACGGGTTCAAGGAGATGTGATCACTAAAACGTCTAGATGCCCTAAAAGTAGAAAGTGAATTTATTTACTTTCCACTGGCAATGGGTGGAGCCTCTGTAAGGACATACTTAAGAATTATAGCTATCAAAGCTGGGCAAGCGGTGCAGGCCTTTAATCCCAGTGCTTGGAGGCAGAGGAGGACAGATCTAATGTGAGTTCAAGGCTAGCTGGACCTATACAGTGGGTTTCAGGTCAGCTATGGCTCTATTGTAAAACTCTGTCTCAAAAACAAAACAAAACACAAAACAAAAACAAACGAAAAAGGAAACAGGGTGCCGAGATGGCTCTGGGAGTAAAGGGACTTGCCGTCAAGGCTGAACACCTGAGTCCCAGTTTGATACCCAGAATCCATATGGTGCAAAGGGAAAACCAACTGCTATTTGCTGTCCTCTGACCTCCACACACATGCTGTGATACATATACATAAGTAAATATAACTTTTTAAAGATTTGTTTTATTTATTATATATGTAAGTACACTGTAGCTGTCTTCAGACACCCCAGAAGAGGGTATAAGATCACATTATGGATGGCTGTGAGCCACCATGTGGTTGCTGAGATTTGAACTCCAGACCTTCGGAAGACCTCAGTGCTCTTAACCACTGAGCCATCTCTCCAACCCCCATAAATTTTTATAAAAGAAGGAAAGATAAAAGAATAAAGTCTTTTTATTCTCGTATAGAGAAGTATGGCTATCCTGGAATTTGCTCTGTAGACCAGGCTGGCCTCAAACTCAGCCTCCTGGTGCTGGGATTAAAGGTGTGCACCACCACTGCCTGGCTATGGGCACACCTTGTTACTTGCCTACAGTCTCCTGGGGGATACAAAGGACACTACAACACTTGTGACACTTGTCGGTTGAAAGGCTGAGGACAGTAGAAAACGGAAGGAGGTGGAGGTCAGAATACGCAGCAGCCACTACCCAGGCACGCCATTTTATGGTATTCTCATTCATGGACAATGCAATTATGTCACATCCAATACTGAAGAAAAGAAATGGTGAGGGATCACATAGTTACCTAATCATTTGCATAATAACTTGATAAATTAATGATAAACAGGGGGTGGGGGACCCTAGCATTGCTCTAGGAGCTTCTTGGGTCTCCGAATATTCTTCTGGCTCTCCAGCATGAACTCACTTCCATGAAAAAGATATCTCCATTTGTGTCCGTCCCTGCATGCACAACAAATGTCTGCTTCTTCATGTGCCGGCTGCCGCTGGACCGGATGGAGAGGTCACGTCCATTCTGAGGAGAAAGAGATGCTTAGAAACTTTCAGATGTTGCTCTTACACACAGATCTGGAATTTTAAAAAAAATATCTCAGGGAGTGTGGATGGGGTGGGGAGTTATGGAGGAGGGCACTGGGAAAGGGGGACAACATTTGAAATGTAAATAAGTAAGATAATTAAAAAAATAAAGTCTCAATTAGCAATTAAATTCCTAACAGTTTTCTTAGCCCAATCATTTTGTTTGTTTGTTTGTTTGTTTGTTTTCTTTGTTTCAAGACAGGGTTTCTCGGGCTGGTGAGATGGCTCAGCGGGTAAGAGCACCTGATTGCTCTTCCAAAGGTGCAGAGTTCAAATCCTAGCAACCACATGGTGGCTCACAACATTCCGTAACGGGATTTGACGCCCTCTTCTGGAGTGTCTGAAGACAGCTACAGTGTACTTACTACATATAATAAATAAATAAATCTTAAAAAAAAAAAAAAAAAAAAAAAAAAAAAAAAAAAAAAAAAAAAAAAAAAAAAAAAAAGACAGGGTTTCTCTGTGTAGCCCTGGCTGTCCTGGAACTCACTCTGTAGACCAGGCTGGCCTCGAACTCAGAGGTCTGCCTGCCTCTGCCTCCCGAGTGCTGGGATTAAAGGCCTGTGCCTCTATGCCCACTGCTTAGCATCATATTATCTGCTAGCCACTGGCCACAGGGAAGGACCAAAGACTTGTTGGAGTCACAGTCCCAACACCTCTTAAAAACTTAAGATCTCAAAGAACTTCTGTTTATGTGAGTTATAACTATGATTACTATTCTTGAAATATTAATAACATTTTAATGTTTATTAATTTATTTAAAAATAATTGGATTGGGAGGAGGGTGGCTGTGATGGGGATGTAATAATTTGCTGATAGCCAATTATATAATAAGAAACACACCTTTCATACAATGTATTTCTCCTAATAACATCAGTAATGAAAAGGGTATCAGTGTTTTACTTATGAATCTTGCACTCTTGGGCTAGGCAAGGTACCACACACTCAAGAGGCTGAGGCAGGAGGATCACAAGTTTGAGGCCAGCCTGAGCTATATCACAAAACACCATTAAAAAAAAAGGGGGGGGGGGAGCTGGTGAGATGGCTCAGTGGGTAAGAGCACCCGACTGTTCTTCCAAAGGTCCGGAGTTCAAATCCCAGCAACCACATGGTGGCTCACAGCCATCCGGAACAAGATCTGACGCCCTCTTCTGGAGTGTCTGAAGACAGCTACAGTGTACTTACATATAATAAATAAATAAATCTTTAAGAAAGCAAGCAAGAAGGGAGCAATAGAGAGGAAGGAGCCGGCCCTGGTGTGCGCCTGTTGTCTCCAGCACTTGGGAGCTGGGGCCAGAGGATCAGGAAGCTAAGATCATTCTTAGTCGAGTACCAAGTTGAACCATGAAATCTTATTCTCATCAGAAAAAAATAAATAAAATAAGGAGCACACCTTTAATACCAGCACTTGAGAGAGACAGCAGCAGGTAGATTTCTGTGAGTTTGAGGTCAGCCTGGTCTACATACTAAGTTCCAGGCCAACCAATGCTACATAGTGAGACCTGTCTCAAAAATAAAATAGAACAAAATAAAATAAAAAGGGGGTTGGCAAGTCACCCAGCAAGTGTAGAACCTGACAGCCTGAGTTTGCTCTCTAGGACCCACACAGTAGGAGAGAACTCTAGCAAATTGTCCTCTAACACACATAAACAAAACCAAATAAAAATCCAATTTAAAAGTAAGAGCTGTCAGCCGAGCAGTGGTGATACACACCTTTAATCCCAGCACTCGGGAGGCAGAGGCAGGCGGATTTCTGAGTTCGAGGCCAGCCTGTCTACAAAGTGAGTTCCAGGACAGCCAGGGCTATACAGAGAAACCCTGTCTTGAAAAACCAAACAAAAAAGTTAAGAGCTGTCTTTGTTTAAAGGATCTCTGTGAGTGGGAGGGCAACCTGGTTTATATAGCAAGTTCCAAGATAGCCATGGTTTTATAGAGAGAGATGCTGTCTCTCTGGGGAGGGGAGGGGAGGGGAGGGGAGGGGAGGGGAGAGGAGAGGAGGGGAGGAAGGAGAAGGAGAGTAAGAGGGGGGTGGAAAGAGAAAACTAAAAACAAACAAACAAACAAAAAACCCTAAATTCTCATCCTTGTTTCTGTTCCCAAGCTACTGAGTGTGTAGTGTGTGGCTTTGGCTAAGGAACATAAGGAAATTGTGACCTCCCAGGTAGGCCTTGAAAGGGGAAGATCTAAAGGTCTCTCCAGATAAGCAGGCCTCTACAGCCTAGAACTTGCTCTGGACCAGGCTGGCCTGCAGTCCTCTGCTCCCTCCCTGACCCCTGCCCACTGCACTGTGATGAGCAGTATTACCGACAGCAGCCGAGAGTCACAGTCTCTTAGAGCTACCATGTGTATCTGAAAACACGTCAATGGACATTTATACAGTTACAGGAAAGCCCGCCTGTTTTTTCTACACCTTGAGTAGAAAATTTGCCCTCATTTGTATTTGAATATCACATAGTATATTAGAAAGATACCAACCAAATATTAATACTTCAGTATATCTTATTTTAAAAATCATATCCATTACATCATCAATCCCACTAGAAAAGCCTTAAAATACTGGAAAGCCAGCTAGGTATGGTGATGTGTGTCTTTAATCCCATGAGGCTAACCTGGTTTATATAGTGAGTTCCAGACCAGCAAGGACTATATAGTGAGACTCTGTCTTTAAAACTCAAAAACAAAGAACAAACAAACAAATAAATAAAGCTCCAAAATTCTCATTTTTTTCATATTTAAAAATTTGGCAACCAATATTGTCAACTGTCTGTCTTAAAAGAACTAGTTCACATGGCCCATAGAACCAACTATTGGGGACTCCAGTGGTTCACAGAAACCAGGCAGCCTGCACGGGTCTGACCTGGGGCCTCTGCGTATATGCTACGGTTGCGTAGCTTAATGTTCTTCTTGGACTGTTAACAGTAGCAGCGAGGGCTGTCCCTGGCTCCTCTGCCTTTCTTTGGCACCCTTTTCCTCCTACTGGTCTTATTGTCACTTCTTTGACTGATGCCCCTGGGAGGGACGCCTGGTTTTTTCTGAGAGAAGGCAGCAGGGTAGATCTGGGGGAAGGGAGAGGTCAGGGGGAGGAAGTAGAGGATAGGAGGGAGGGGGTACAGTTGAGATGTAATATATGAGAGAAGAATAAATTAAAAAAAAAAACAGAGAACTGGTTTTTGCTTTTTGTATTTTGTTTTTTCGAGACATGGTTTCTCTGTGTAGCCCTGGCTGTCCTGGAACTCACTCTGTAGACCAGGCTGGCCTCGAACTCAGAAATCTGCCTGCCTCTGCCTCCCAAGTGCTGGGATTAAAGGCGTGCGCCACCACACCCAGCCACTATATTGCTTTTTTAAAAAGTGTCTGCCAGCTCAACCTAATATCCATAGGGAAAATGGTGTTTCATGAACAAAGCTAATTTATCACCAATTTATCACAGACTGCTTTTCCTCACAACAACCAGTACACAGGGTTTGCATCAGAAATGCTTGTGTATACTTCTAATTCTGTCACAAGATATTAAAAGGACATTTAGGCAATGATTAAAATTTAAGAAAAGTGATTTTTCATTCTTTCATCAAGAACATTCATAAGTGAAACTGGATTTTTAATTTTTTAATTTTTATTTTATGTACATGAGTATTTGCCTAAATGTACATATGTGTACACATGTGTGCCTGGTGCTCACACAGGCCAGTAATGGGCATTGGATCTCCTGGAACTGGAGTTATTGATGGTGGTGAGCTACCATGAGGGTGCTGGGAATCAAGCCCAGGTCCTCTGCAAGAACAGCATGTGCTCTTAACCACTGAGCCATCTCTGCAGCCATGAAACCGGGAGGGATTTGTTTGTTTGTTTATCATTTTTTTATTTTTTGAGACAGGTTTTCTGTGTATAACAGCTCTGGCTGTCCTGGAATTCGATCTGTAGATCTGCCTGGTCTCGGTCTCAGAGATCTTTCTGCTTCTTCCTCCTGTGTGCCTGGGTTAAGGCATGTACCAACACGCCCAGAAAACCAGGAGATTTCTAAAGTAACTTTTTAGTCAGTCTTACAGTATAAGACAGATGGTCCTTAAGCTTGTGATCCTCCTTGTGTTATTTAAGATGTAATTTTCAAAAAGTCAGTTTCAGGGTCCACAGAGATAGCTCAGCAGTTAAGGGCACTTGCTTTTCTTCCAGAGGACCTGGGATCTGATTTCTATCACCCGCGTAGTGGGTAACAACTGGCTGTAACCCCACTTTCAGGGAATCCAGCTCCCTCTCTGTGCTCCTTAGGCACCAGGCATACACATGGTGCACATACGTACATGCAGACAAACAAATACACATAAAATATTGAAATTTTAAAAAAATCATAAGATCCAGCCAGGCGGTGGTGGCATACGCACTTGGGAGGCAGAGGCAGGCNGATTTCTGAGTTCGAGACCAGCCTGGTCTACAAAGTGAGTTCCAGGACAGCCAGGGCTACACAGAGAAACCCTGTCTCAAAAAACCAAAAAAAAAAAAAAAAAAAAAACATAAGATCCAGTTTTAGACTAAAATAAATAAATCCTAAGTAGTAGGATCAGTGGTGTGCCTCACCACATTCAGCATGAAAATGTTAGGCTTTATACTTTAATTTTTTAAAAACATATATACATATGTATGTATATATATATGTATTTATGTGCACTGTGTGCATGTCTGGTGCTCTCAGAGGAGAGGTCAGAAGCGGGCATTGGAGCCCCTAGATACAGGTGGTTGTGAGCCACCATGTGAGTGCTGAGAACTGAACACATGTTCTCTGGAAGAGCAACAAGTGCTCTAACCACTGAGCCAACCCTTTAGTCCTTAAATTATATTTTATTTACTTATTAATTCATTGATTCATTGTGTGGGTGTGGGTGGGTGGCAGTGTGTCTGTGTGTGGGCAAGCATGTGCTATGAAGCTCATGTGCAGGCAGAGGACAGCTTGCAGGAGTCAGCTCTCTCTTTCTACCACGCGGGTCCCAAGGATCAAACTCAGGTTGCCAGGTTTGGCAGCAAGTGTCTCTACCTACTGAGCCATCTTACCAAACACTGTCTTTTTTTTCTCTGGGCAGCCCTGGAACCCTGGCTGTCTTGGAACTTTCTCTGTAGACCAGGCTTGCCTTGAATTCACAGAGATCCACCTGGCTCTGCCTCCCAAGTACTGAGACTAAAGGTGTGCGCCACCACGCCCAGCTTACAAAACTTTCTCCTTTAAAGAACAGGATGCATGGAAGTGAGGGTGGAGCTACATGGTTTAGTGCCAGGATAGTAATATGCCACCGTCTATTCAAGACTGCTTTTGAGCTTTGGTACAAATATTAAAAAGTAATAAAAGGCATCTTAGCTAGGCAGTGGTGGCTCACACCTTTAATCCCAGCACTCAGGAGGCAGAGGCAGAGAGATCTCTGTGAGTCTGAGGCCAGCCTGGTCTACAGAGTGAGTTCCAAGACAGCCAGGGCTACACAGAGAAACCCTGTCTCAAAAGAAAAAAAGAAAAAGGAAAAGGAAAAAGAAAGAAAAAGGAAGCATTTAGCGCTGTGATGAGAACAGATTTCATCTCAGATCCGCAGAGGTCTGTAGACCACACATGGAAATTGCTGTACTCTAATAGCTAGATTACTGACAGTCCCTACACTGATCAGAAGGACTAAAACCTCACCTGGACTACTGTCCCATCCTCTAAACTACTAACTATAACTACCCATCTCTAAACTACTAACTGTAATTACCTATTCTCTAAACTGCTAACTACTAACTACCCATTCTCTAAACTGGGCATTAATTTGGCTGCATAGCAACATGGCAGAAGTGTTCAGTGTGGAAACTCTGTATCGGGAGGGAGACACGCAGAATGAAGGAAGCCCACAGGATGGTCTGATGTGCTCACCAGGTTGTTCAGCTGATCGAGCACCTCATTGATTTGCTGGCTGTATACCAGCCCAATGTGAGACTTTCCCATTAGGCGCCGTACTTTCTTCCTGATGTCATTCTTGTTCACCTGTAAAGCCAAGACAGGAGTCTTAATAAAGGCTCTGCTCCCTTCCCAAGTGAGGCAGAGACAAGAAAATATTAAAGTTTCCACTTACCTGAGAGAAATGGAATTCTGAAAGACTGTATTACTGACTATGGCAGAACACTTTCAACTCTGTGTTCTGTCCATGTGCTGGGGAGACAAAGGATTGTCTCTGCCTCTGGCTAGCTTCTACAGGAAAGTGGCTCTTAGAGAGTTGGGCATCAAGGAGACACCTCCGCCCATCCTTTACCAACACCATAACATCCTCCCCAAAAGGACTTCTTAGAGTATGATTTAGAAACAGTAACACGGGTACAGTAAAGTGGGACTCTAGTGCCTGAGACACCTTGCAGGTGACACCACCATCCACCCCTGACCACAGGGAAATAGGATTCAAGCATAAAGAAAAGCTTACAACACCAAATTCTGACTAGCTTTGGTCAACTTGACACAAGGTAGAGTTATCGATTGGGAAAACCCCTTTGTAAGACTGCAGCTGCAGATAAGCCTCTGAGTTGTTTTTTGATTAATGACTGATGTGAAAGCCCAGCTGCTCACTGGGCAGTGCCCTCCCTGGGCAGGTTGGTATAGAGGTCTATTGAGAAAGCAGCCTGAGCAAGACAATACGCAGCACTCTTCATGGTGTCTGCATCCATTCCTGCTCCCAGGTTCCTGTCTTGGCTTCCCCTGATGATAGAGTATCACCAGTTAGCCAATGAGCCCTTCTGTTCCCAGGTTGTTTTGGGATAATGCTTATAACAGCAACAAAAACCTAACTAAGACACAAAAATCAATCAAGTCAAAAGGCTCACAGAATCTGTCTCTGTGTTTGGGAACTGCTCCCTTCACATTTAAAAGCTAGGGAGAGGGCTGGAGAGATGGCTCAGCAGTTAAGACTGCTCTTCCCAAGGTCCTGAGTTCAAATCCCAGCAACCACATGGTGGTTCACAACAATCTGTAATGAGATCTGATGCCTTCTTCTGGTGTGTCTGAAGACAGCTTCAGTGTACTTACATATACTAAATAAATAAATCTTTGGGCTGGAGCAAGCAGGGCCGGAGCAAGAAGGGAAAAATAAATAAATGAATAAATAAATAAATAAATAAATGGATAAATAAATAAAGGCAAGCTAAGGAGAACTCAGGAAGGCTCATTCTCACGATAATTCTCTGCTACCACCAATTCAAATCCACTTTTCTCTTTCAGAGAAGAACTTCTCTTGATAATTCGCAATACATGTCTCCACAATTATAAATATGAAGCCTAAACAACTCACACTAGAGCTACCACTCCTTTGTTGATAAACAGGTATTTTTTTTGACAAGATTTTATTTAGTTTTATCTGGACTCGAACTTATAGCCAAGCTTGGCCTTGAATTCCTGACCCTCCTGCCTCTGCCTTCCCAGTGCCTTATTTACTGGCATGAACCATCACACCCGGCTAGACAGCTTTTTCTTCTTATTTTTTTAAATATTTTAAAATTTTATTTATTTATTTATTTATTGACAGCTTTTTCTAGCTACAGAAAATTCTACATGACTAAGGGCTGGTACTGAAAAATAAATTCTGAGCACCTGAAGGTTTTAGACTACACTACTGAAAAAAAAAATAGTATTAAATCAGTTGTAATCTATGGAGAGCTCTGTTGTATCCTAAAACAGCTCAGCAAAGATAATACATAAAATTCAAAGTGAACAAGTAACAGGTGATAATCAGTGACCTTTATAACATTCACTAACAGAACAGCCTGGCAGCTTCAGTTAAAGCAACAGTGTGCAAGCTGCCACAGGGGCCTTGACTTTTCAGTCAGATACTTTGACAGCTTCCAAACCAGTCCAGAATGTAGGCACTAGACCTTGTCTTGCCCTTCCAGCACCGGTAACAGCGGACATAAGCAATACGATCAGTACATAAGCGATACCTTCATCAGCAGCATATAGGATATGAGGTTGTGTAAAAGTGTGGCCAGCAAGCGGTCTTCATCATCCTCCAGGCGCTTCCGGTCGTGTTCCCCTAGGGACAGGTACCTAAGCAGAAGCCCAGGCACAAGTTAGTTCTCAGGCAGGCGAGCACAGGATACGTGGAAGGAACTGAAGCGGCACACTGCCAAGTCTCATACCTGTCGATCATTTCCTGAGGACCCTGGTCCATACCCATTCCTTCTCTTTCCAACATGACGGCATCTAAGAATGCATCTTCCCAGAACTGCATTTGGTCCCATAAAGTAGAACGTTCTTTGCCTGTGTAGAATAAGGTTACTTCTCAGGTGGGGAGCATGGCTTATTTAACATTTAAGGAATGAAGCTGCTAAATAAAAAGATAGTAAGCCCCAGATAAAACAAGGTCATTCCAAATTTCAGAGCAATGGAAACAAACCTTTCTCCCAGATCTAATACATTTTGCCTACAACCCCAGAGGCCCCCACGTGAGGCCTTGCCCCTCCCCAGCAGGAGGGGTGAGCACATCACACAAAGAAAGGCAGTTACTCATAGAAAAGGTCTCCATAGCGGCATCCTCTAGCTGGTCCCACATGGATCCTTTGTCCCTTCCTGCCAAATTGTGAGCAGGGAGGAACATGGTAGCAAGAGGAAAGAAAGGAGACAGAAAGACACAGCCTGGTGAGTCACACCCAAGCCCAGCTTCATCTAGTTCTCAGCCCCTGCTTATCCCACAGGTTCCGGGGTTCAGCTTTTAAAATGCTATCTGCACCACTGAGAGGCCTCAGTGGGTAAAGGTGCGGCTGTCAAGCCTGATGACCCCAGTTCAGTCCTGGAGCCCACATGGTGGGGGGGAGGAAGGAGAGAACCACCTTCTAAAGTCCCAGGATCTCCACGTGTGTGCGTAGCATGCACCCCTGTCCCCATGAAATAAATGAACATTAAAAAGAAGTTTAAGATGCTATCTGATGTCAAAATTGAAATTAATAAAAAGCCAAGCAACAGCTGCTGGTGCCACCCTCTCCCACGGCTGAGCCCAACTTTCTTCCAACAAAAGGGGCCTTACCAGTCTATTTCTTACCTAGTAGTCCCTCATAGAGATAGACTCGCTGGCTTACGTCTTCGGAAGAGCGAATCGGACTGCCAGCCGGCTTCTCCTTTGGCTTCAAGCTATGGGCTTTACCCTAGAAAGACAAGATGGTAGGTCAGATGTCAGAGTTACCAACCAAGAGATGACTTCACACAGTCACCAGTGTCTCACAGGGATGACCTCACACAGTCACCAGCGTCTCACAGGGATGACCTCACACAGTCACCAGCATCTCACAGGGATGACCTCACATTTGTTTTAACACCCAGAATCAAAGCACAATGATGGGATTTCTTTTTTTAAGATTTATTTTATAGGCGGGTGTGGTGGCGCATGCAGGCGGATTTCTGAGTTTGAGGCCAGCCTGGTCTACAGAGTGAGTTCCAGGACAGCCAGGGCTACACAGAGAAACCCTGTCTTGAAAAACCAAAAAAAAAAAAAAAAAAAAAAAAAAAGATTTATTTTATACATATGTGAGTACACTGTCGCTGTCTTCTGATGAAGAGGGCATCAGACCCCATTACTGATAGTTGTGAGTCACCATGTGGTTGCTGGGAATTGAACTCAGGACCTCTGGAAGAGCAGTCAGTGCGCTTAAGTCCTGAGCCATCTCTCCAGCCCCAACAATGAAGGGATTTTAAAAAAGGTTTCAAGAGACTTTTATTATTATTATTATTATTTATATGAGTACACTACACTGTAGCTGTCTTCAGACGCACCAGAAGAGGGCATCAGACCCCATTACTGATAGTTATGAGCTACCATGTGGTTGCTGGGAATTGAACTCAGGACCTCTGGAAGAGCAGTCAGTGCTCTTAACCGCTGAGGCATCTCACCAGCCCTCGAAAGACTTTTTAAAGTGACATTTATTCATTTTGTACATGTGTCCTGAGGTAATGTGCAGGTTGTGGTCATGCATACAAGTGTAGGCCAGAAAACACCTTTTAGGAGTTGGTTTTCTTCTTCGACCATGAGGTTCCAAGGATGGAACTCAGGTTGTCAAGGTTTGAGGGCATGAGCTTTTACCTGCTGGGACATCTTCCTGGGCCCCACCCCTTTTGACAAGGTCTTACCATGTAGCAGGCTGGCCTCAAACTTAAGATCCTTCTACCTCAGCCCTGAGAAGAATACCAAGCGTGAGCCACCACACCCAGCTGGAAGGACTTCTCACATACGCTTATTAAAACAGTCTGTGTAGACTCAGAATGAGGCAGGCCCTAACTTGAGTGACCCTGCTAATTCTTAACTCTATCTCAGCCTCCATTGGCTCTCCTGGAAACAGACATATAGAAGGACCTACAGACAGATGAGCACCAGTAGAAAAAATGACTTCATTTGAATCCTATCTTCCGTTGTCCTCTCTAGACAAAAGAACTGAAAAGCTGTTGTGGAAAATACCCATTGTGCTCTTAATAAAGTGGCACAGGCATCAAAGTAGATAATGCACTGCAGAGCAGAGGGGAGAAAGAAGAGCTCTCAGATTTATGTCATTTGGGTGTGGTGGTAAGCACTTGTAATCCCAGCACTTGGGAGACGAAAACAGAGGGGTCACAAGCTTGAGGGCGGCCTGGGTTACACAGTGAGACTGTTTCAAAAGAGAGGAGAAGGAAGAGGAGGAAGGAAAGAAGGAAGGAAAGGAGGAAGGGAGGGAGGGAGGAGGGGAAGAAGGGAGGAAGGGAGGGAGGAAGGAAGGAAGGAAGGGAGGGAGGAAGGGAGGGAGGGAGGAAGCAAAACATCAGACAGTTGGAAAGAGAGAGAAAGAAAAGAGTCACCCGAGCTGAGCCAGACCTGCACAGGACTGGCAAGGTCCGGCTCCTCTGTAGCACCAAGCGCCTGCACAGCAGAGCTCTGCCTCTGAATGACACCTCCAGCCCCACCTTTTCCTTCTCATTGTCTCTAAACCACTTTCCTCTTCCATTAAAGAAATGCTCTTTTGTTAGTAAACAGAGCTTACAAAGATGGTGCTTGTAGCAGAATTGGTTTCAATTTCACTGTCAGACAGAGTGGCCCGGGGACTTGCCAGGTGGGCGCTGCCTTCGCCTCCTGGACCGTCACCTGCATTGCTGCTCAGGTCACTGTCAGCTCCAAGGGTCTCTCCCGAACTATTACTCACCTGGGAAAGACAAAAGGCAGTAAGGGATAGTCCCAGAGAGGGACTCCCAAAAGTCACTTAGAACCCTATACTGCTAGGAAAAGAATTACTTTAAAGGTGTGTCAGCTTTCTCATACACTTCTTTATAAAATGAGTGACATCCAGCGTCCACACACCCATGAGGATCAAGCTGATCTGAGACTAAGAACAGATCAAAGGGAAGGAGCCCTTCCAGGGAGAAGTCCACACCCCACCCACAAAGAGGCCAATGTGGTATTCCCCTACCACCGTGCTAACTTCAGAATCCTGACTTGAGCTTCGGATCATAACGGCTGGACTCACACCGATGACAGAGTCTTGATCAGTCCTCTGAAATAACACAAAGACACACCTAGTTCTAGAGAAATCCTGAGCAAATAATTGTTTTTCTTAAATGGGTTGTGTGAACTTGCATAAGTAACACATTAAATAAATACCCATTGTAGAAAACAAAAGAATAAGTCTACTGCCCACCTTAACTTCTACTTTTACTGTATTTCCTGATAGTCTTTTAGTCTTTTCTAGATATATTTAAAAACTAAATTGGAGATGGACAGAGTAGCACACGCTTTTAATCTCAGCACTTGGGAGACAGAGGGAGGATGATCTCTGTGCGTTCAAAGACAGCTGGGTCTACATATAGCAAATCTGGCCAGCCAGGGCTAGACTAGTAAGCCCTCCCTCTCATAGATGTATCACACACACACACACACACACACACACACACACACACACACACACACAAAATTATACTGTGTTACTAAATTTTTGAAAACAATTAATTGTAGTATTACATTTCATGACTATTTAAGTATTCCTTATTATTGGTTATATTTGAGATTGTTTCCTTTTTAACTATAAAAGTATTTTGAGGATAAATGGTATAACTTAGTGGTAGTCTTTATCTCAAATGTATACCCTGAATTTAATTCCCACTGCCAAAATGTGTGTGTGTGTGTGTTTGCATGTGTGTGTATATTTGTATGCGTGTGTGTTTGTATATGTTGTATGTGTGTGTGTTTTGTGTGTGTATATTTGTATGTGTGTTTGTGTGTGTTTGTATGTGTGTGTATGTGTGTGTATTTGTATGTGTTGTATGTATGTGTGTGTTTGTGTGTATGTGTGTGTGTTTGTATGTGTGTTTGTGTGTGTGTTTGTATATGTGTGTGTGTGTGTGTGTGTGTGTCTTACTTTGAGACAGTAATTTACTCCTGGCAATCTTCAGGAAGGCTCTTACAAACCTGGGAGGCAGATGTCAGGCTCACACCACTGTCTGCACTCATCTGGGACTTTTTCTCCTCTGTTTCTCCCAGGTCAAAGATGGGCTTGATGCTCTCTGGCCCTGCGTAGGGAAGACTTGTGTTATTCAGCACAAAGAAGCTCAGGGCAGGCTGGTGAAGGAGTGGGCCAGTAGCAGAGCCTGCTCCACCCCTGGTCATCGAATCCTAGTCACCTCCCAGGGACTGCCCCTCTCCCCCACTGGGACCCACAAGAAGAGGTCCCCAGAAGCCATAAGAACCAAGTAGTTTATTAGACCTGGACACGGGTCTCTGCAGCATCTTCTCACCCTGAGAAAATTCAGAGCAAATCATCCTAACACAAACGTTCCACAAACAAACCCCATTCCATGGCACTCAAAGTTAGAGTTTCACCTGTGCCTGAAGCAGACCATTAAAGTATCCCCAAGCGCTCAGTGATTCCTGACAAATGTGTCTAAAGAGGCCAGAAATGATTAGGCCAAAGAAAGAAGGAAACACTGTTTCCATGGTCACTGTCTCCCCCACCCTACGCCAGCCATCTACATTTAAGACCCAAAACAAAAAACAAAACAAAAAAAAAACAAAAAACCCTATTTAACTCACCCACCCAGGATGGTATGGCAGAAGGACAGAACAACAGAAAGCAAGAAAGTGTGCCTAGGCAAGCCACTAGAGAGAGCTGGGGAGCTACAGACTCAACACAGAGGGACAGCAACCATCTCTGCCAACTGCGCCCACAGGCCTAACAGTGAGGGAGGTATCGGGCACAGAGGGGCACTGCAATCTGCAGAAGCCCTCCCCACCAGCTACAGAGCAAGAGAAAACCAAGGACTGGGTCTTTTACTCAGTAGACAGACGCCTGATGGCTACTGAAGGGAGGGCAAGGAGTAGCTTACACGCCATACACCTACGAGTCACACACCACCTACCTGCTTTCAATCCAAATGCAGCGCCGCCCTCCCCCAGGAATTCTCTGACCTGTCTTTACAACTCTTCCTCCAAATACCACCCAAGAATAAATTTGGAGTACGGCTGACAGAGGGAGCCTGCCCCAACTGGGCCTGGGAAGTTGGCAGGTATGGGAGACTGGGGACAGGAAGGGCATTCGATCCTTACTCGGTTTTTCCAAAGCCTTTTGCTTTTTCACTTCCTGGTGCTTGTTCCACAATTCTACCCCAGATGCAATGCAAGCAGGAGAGAAAGACAGAAAGTCAGACTTGTCAAAGGACAGGAACCGCCCCGCCCATGCTCATTCCATTTCAGACACAGCATTACTGGCTAAGAGATACCAAGATATCTTTATTTGGGTAGGGTTGAGGAATCAAAAATCCAGTTTTTGCCCCTGAAGTCATGAACTGAAGCCTCTAAGTTCCTAGTCCCTACTCCCAATGTAAACCTTACAGAATTTTTAAGCTGGAAGGGTTCTTCATGAGAAACTAGGCCCTAAATCGTCTAGAGACAGATCATTTGACTTCTACCACACTGTGATCTCTCTCCAAATAAGCCGAGCAATGGCCACGCTTACAAATTACAGATAAGAGAGACAATCCGGACGAGCAGGCCAAGAATTTCAGAGGCGTGAGCAGAAATCTGCTTGGCTCCTGGACTGGACCGAGGCCAGGCTTTCAGTTAGCATCCCTCCCGTTGCAACCAAAAAACCAAATTCGCCTTTAGAACTATCGCCTGCTCAACTAAGAGACCCACTTGTAGTCAGTATCTAGGAAAGCATGCTTCCAATAGAAGTAACAGAGAACAGAAATGGTCAAGACTAACTTCTCAGTAACACAAATCATGGAAAATATCAATCAGAGCGTTTTTCCCCGGAAGGAACTTCAGAGTCTACTTAGTATAATCTCTTCATTCTCCAGATGAGGCGACAGAGAGTTTAATAGTGAAATATCTGCCCAAGTAGAGTCAAGACTTTCAGGACAACAGATCAATATTTTTCTAGGGCATCGTATCAGGCAGGAGAAAGCCAGGTTTTACTGCGGCTTCTAGGAGAATATTTGCCAACCAGAGAACCGGAGATGCCCCAAGAAGAGAGCTGCTTCGTTCCTATGAGAACTTAGGACAATGGTTAGAGGTCATGGTAAAGAAGTATCAGCTAAAAGCATAGCATAGAGGCCAGGGGTCAGCATCCAAAAGAAAGCAGCCTAGATGACTCGCAGTCAAGTAGGAGTGAGCCACACAGGGGACACCAGAGGTGAATAGAGAAACACCAGAGTGTTAACAGAGAAACTCCAAACATAAGCAAGTTTTCAGTCAAGTCTGGGGTGGAAAGAGTAAGAAGAGCTAGCTCAGAAATCTGTGATTTTGGAGTCTAGAACCCAAACGTGCCAGAACAGAACACATTCCAGAGCACTGTCAGATGATCGTAATTTTACATCCCAAAGATATATCTATAAATTTCCTAATAGTTTCCAGGAAGGTGTTTTCTGTGTGAAGAAATTCAGGTGCAAATTAAAAAGGGATTGAGAAGAGCTCAGATTCCCTGCACTGCATCCCATGGGTCTCTAAGCAAACTTCCGTCGTTCAAAGATGCTGGTGAGGTGGCTATGAGCAAGCAGGAAGACCAGATGCAGGTAAGAAAATGCTCCTGGAAGTGGACAAAGACCTATCTCCCTCTCTAAAAAGCAAGCATGGGGAAGAGAAAGTCACGATTCTGGATGAACTGATAGAATGGAGGGATAGTTAAGAAGCCAGGCCCATTTTAGCATATCAAACACAATAATACATACCAACAGATGCTACAAAATTCTCTTCCTTTAAACTTCTGGTATCCAGTTCTTTAGGACCCTTTCCTGTAGCACTTGGTGCCCGAGGGCCCAGCTGAGGGACCCTTAGCTGGGCCATTGCCTTTGGGTCCCCCCGCCCAGCCAGACCGGGATCCTTGCCAACTGGGGTATTTACATTCTCTGTCGGACTTCTCTTCCGTTTGTCTGGTTCTGAGGACAGGAACAAATACAAAAAGTGATTAAAGGAGATATCAAGTAGAAATCAGGTCAGAAAAGTGAGATGGGGGGTACGGGAGGATGTGGGGCAGAGTTAGCGAACGGGGGGGGGGGGAAGCACAGCTAAGGCCTTGGTTTGCATGGTAGGAATTATGTTTCTTACATAAAAATCAAAATCCCAAAGTGTGACAGAGCGGAGTGGCACTGGGAAGCCTGACAGGGAGACAGCAGGTACGTCCCTACCTTTACTATAGTAGTGGGTCTGGGCAATCTCCAAAAGTCCAAAGATGCTGGCCATGCCACCCAGACCTGCGTGGGCATAGGACTGCTCGAGGCTGAGCACTGTGCACTTGAGGAGGTCTAGCATCCCCTTGTACACCTTCCGGCTGATCTCCTGCAACGAGAGCCAGGACCTAGAGCTAGCAACCTCTCTCTAACATCTACACTCTTCTGCCCAGCTGATCCCAACTCCCTTGCCCAGATGCTTACCACATCTTGGATGACATCCTGCCGGGCGTCATCTTCTGACTGCACTGCGCGATTCAGCTTGCTCAGTACAAAGACTCGAAGCTGCTCACTCTCCAGCAGCCGGCGTACCTTCTTCATATTGAGCCAGCCCACTCCTTGGCCGTCCAGCACACTGTGGACCACTTCCTTCAGGAACTGCTGGTTCTCGCTACAGGACCCACAAACCACTTCAGTGGTCATCTGATCCTTGGCAGAGCAGCCAACCCTCCCCCTTCACCAGACAAGATACAACCCCGGGAAAAGCACAAAGCTGAGTCTCCAGACAATCATGACCACCACACCCCATCCCCCTCCCCCAGGATCTTGTTTGATAACTTCCCACACTCCTGCAGTTTCCCTTTCTCCACACCATAAACTGTTGCTTGGGGACTGGCTAAAAATGGGAAGTGATGACTGAAAATTGATTAAATCTACTATCTTGAGAGCTGCTCTCCCAATCTTGAACATTCCTCAAAAATAAAATAAAACAAAATAAAATAAATTATCAGGAATCATTGCCTCTACCTGAGAACTTTCAAACCGTTCTACCAGTTAAGTGCAGGGTGCATGCCTGTAACCCCAGCACTTGGGAATGGAAGTAGAGATCAGTTCAAGTTCATCCTCAACTACATACTGAGTTTAAGGGAAGCATTGTAGGAGATAATGAGACTGTCTCAAGAAACAAACAAACTAGTGAAGCGCCATTTATCACCTAGAGTTGCTGGACCGGCCCTGTGGTGATGAAGGTTCTCTTTTCACGGTTGGGCTGTGTTTAATGACAGATGACTTCTGGTCCACTAAGGCCCTCCTGTTTCCTAAATTGGGAAGGTAGAATTGAGACACATTGTTGGCACAGTCCAGGGGCTCACGTTATCATTCCCCTGGGTTGCCAAAGTCCACACCCATTCTCCAGCTGCGCTGGGCAGGGTGATACCAGAACATCACACAAAGGTAGAAAGCAGCCATGGCAATGTGCAGGAGATAGGGACGGAGATGAGGCCACTCCACATGCACCAGCAGCATGCCCCATGGGCTGCATGGGTGTCGTGGGGGATACGCAAGGCAGGTCACTCAGGTGACGTTGCTTGCTCCATGAGGAGGATGGCCCTCAGGCAGGCAGAGAAGTTGCTAGGAAAAACCAAAAATGTCATGCACAGCTCACGGGGAAGACCCACCTTCACCACTCCCAGGGCCGGCTTCAGTAACAATCTCCATTAGAGTATTTAGCCCAAATACTGGGACAAAAATACACAATTAGTAGGTGCACCACAATACTTGAAACCCTCTACCCATTGTTGGAACAGTAAGTCAGACCATCTGAGCACTCTCTCAAAGCCTGGAAAGTGCGTAGAACCTTGATTCTTGGGCACATCAAAGCTGGAAGCCAAGTGACCAGGAGATAACCAAGGCTCTAAGAAAGAACATTCTTAGGCCTGGGACCTCTCAAAGTCAGGGACAAGGCAAATGACACAGAGAGCCTTCAGATACTAAACAGGCACATGCATGAAAGAGGGAACGCTTGTTTTTGTGGAATATCTAGCACAGGGATCCTGAGGGCCTGTGGGTAACCACAAGGAGAGACATCTTGCAGATGCTGTCAGGGAAGTCAGGGTGCCGTAGTGAGGACGGGGAATGGGTGGGAAGGCCAGGTGCAGCACATGAGATGAAGCACAGCATGCAGTGAGTTTCAGTCATTCCTCCCTTCAAATGCACTGGATGAAAGCCAGAGAGGCCCCTACACCTTTCCATCGCTACTCCACCCATCCATTTGAGACTCACTGTGGCAATATGGGTTAGTTTCCTGTATTACTACTCTGCCTCCTTCACCCACCTACTTCAAATCCCTGCTTACTAAAGAACGTTCCTTAGGTTCCCGAAACCTCCAGCTGGAGGCGGCGGGCCGCACATGTCTCTAATCTTAGTACTAGGGAGGTTAAGGAAAGAGGATTCTAAGTGTGAGGGGCTCTGCATAGAAAAACCCTGGATCAAGAAAATGGTTGCTTCTTGCTGTATGTACTACTATAGTTAAATATTTCAGCACAATATCCAGAGATAACAAACAGAAGCCAAATTAAATTGAGAAAAGCCCCTCAAGCTACAAAGATCACAGATGAAACTGAAATAAGGTCTGAACTGACCCTAGAAGCTAATCAGTACTACTCACAGACCAAAAGTTGGCATGAAGCCATATGAAGCTAGCTTCTATAAATGCTGCTGGGTTGCCCATAGTCATCCTCCTGTGGACCAGCTCCTTGAGAAGTTTACCCAAGGTCATGGAGTAGGCATGTGAAGATGACTGAAGGCAGCTGATTATCCCCACGTTAGCGTATACTTCTGATAAGGTCCCCCCAAAGCAGTGGCAATTCCATACCACCACTGTCCTACTGGTATTACAGGGCCTCCTCCAGCTACAAAGACTGTTTCTACCTGCAACCACTTAGTGCCTATAGTGTGCAGTGAAAGCAATGATAAGCAAAATGAGGCAGCAGCCAGGTCAAATGATTCGTGGTGCGCAGGCTCCTGACAGTCACCCACATGTCTGACATGTCTCTCAGAGAAACCTGGTTTGACAAAGGAATACTTGTCGTTACCTTTCAGGCTGGGGAATGGTGTAGTCTTTTCTCGGGCACCTTTGGTGGGCAGTGTGAGGTTTGAAAGACTGAAGCTTGTACTATGGTTCCGATACAGGCTGCCTACAATGGGAAGGGGATGAAAATGAGGATGCCCATGAGTTAACAGGGAAAACACTCATGGCATCCTCAGAAGTGTTTGTTCCATCATTGGCAACCCCTCATTTCTAACAGCATCCCAAATAGATACTCTCTGCTCTATCTTAGAAAAGACTGAGTGAAATGTAGGGTAAAAAAAGAAACCCCAGATAGATCTGCTCAAAATGCAGTCCTAGTTTTCTCAGGCTGTGTACTGTGACAATATCCATGTGGTTCATTTATCTTTAGATCTGAAGTACAATTGCTCCCTGGCTTCTCAGGTCATCGACAACTACAACCATCCTCTATGGTAGCTCTCATTAGCCTGTGTCAGTCTACAGTCTATTAGTGATTCTAGCCTCAGGTGCTAAAAGTCAGCATGAAAATCAACTGCATATATATTTAAACATGTTCATTAAAGCTCTTTACCAGGCAAAGGCATATCTGAAACAAATATTTCCACAAAGTATATGTAAAATTGTATGATCTAAATGTAGTATTTAATATTCCACTATGTCTGAAATACATATATGTGAGTGGGATAGAGATGGCCCAGTGAGTAAAGGTACTTGCTACCAAATCTAGCAACCTGAGTTCGACCCTGAGGAGCCACAGGGTAGGAAAGTTGTCCTCTGACCTCCACGTGTATTCTGTGACCTGTTGGTACATTCATGTGTGGGCACACACACATAATACATACATACATACATACATACATACATACATACATACATATTTAACGACTAATTTAGTTGGTATTTCTTTTACCTCATTTAGAAATACTTCATTCAGTATCACCCGAATGACCTGAATCAGACTAATGTCAACCTAGCCCTACATCTCAAGTTCTGAGCAACACGTGCCCTAAAGAAAATGGAGCAGAGGAAGAAGTTGGAGGTACTTACTAGCAAAGGACATGATGCCCCCGAAGCCCTCGGTGCTGGTGTTAGAGACAGTGGAGTTGGGAGAGCTTGCCCTCGAATCTGACTCTGCATCTGAGTCACTTGCCAGCTTCAAGCTGTTGGGCCGCAGCAGCTTTTGAGCCCTTGAATGCACAGTGCCACCTGTGAGTCCCAGGCAGGGGTGCCTATCGTGGGAGTGGGTCTTACGCTATACTGCAGTTGCCATTCTTATCCCATAATTTCTAAGTCCCTAGTTCCAACAACTACCCTCTGGCAGAATAGAGTCTGTAGACTTTGATTAACCTCGCCCAGGGTCACTGCAGTGGGGTCCCTTAGTCGCCCATCTCAAAAGGATGCCCGGGCTCTCACCGGCTGCCACTGACATGCTGGCTGAACCGGGGAGTGTAGCTTTCCCCCTGCTCCTCCTCATCTTCCTCAGGGGGGAAGCCATACTGGGACACGAAGTATGGATTGTCATAGGTTCGCTGGCACACTGACCCCTCTCCAGTCTCTGTCTGTCTCCTGTCCACAGTAGATTTGCAAATGCTGGGAGGCACGGGAGGGAGGGGCTTGGAGATGCCTGCTGTGGCCTTATCTCCCATCTCTGTAGAGTCAGCAGCTTCCTAGGAGTCACATTAAACAAAGAGTGGTCACCAATGTCCAGTGAGGACTTACCCATACTTTCAGTTCAGTGGAGAAGACCAGACCTGTCGTATTCCTAGCCTATGAAATGTATGGGGAAAGCTACTGTATTCTTTTTTTTTTTTTTTTTTGCTACTGTATTCTTGATCGCTGGACTTACAGACTATATAAGTAGTCAATAACAGAAGTCTAATGACCTTCTTCCAGGTCATATCAGAGGCTTATAGAGAAAGAAGATGGGGAAACATGGAAAAAGGCAAGCCAACAGCTGCAGTAAGGTTTTCCATCCTAAACAGTTTAGGCCCACATCCTAAACAGTGGCTGTCACCACACGCCCACCCCGCTAAGTGCTCACGTACAGAATGGGCACTGTGGACAACGGTGCTGGGGCTGCTGCTGGCCGTGGTGCTGGAGCTGGAGCGCAGTGGAGGGTTTTCCTGAGAGTTCTCACTGTCTGGACCGGGCTCCTCTCCCTCCTTCTGGGGCTGCAGCTCGTCAATCTCCACTTCACTGGCATCTCCCAGGGCTGCATGCGTCAGAGGATCCACATCTACCAAGAAAGACCAAGAGGTACAGACCACCTCAGCGCCAAACCCAAGACCCGCCTAGCTCGTACTGGCCAGTCTTCCCCAGCATACTTACTGGGAGTGTCGCCATTGATGTCACATTTCATCATTTCACTGACGAAGTCCCCAAGGGAGGAGTAAGAAGAGCTTGAGTCATCATAATCCTGACTATCACTGCCACTGCAGAGGCAAAACAATACAAAAGGAAGGGAGAGGGGCTGGCCCAGGCGGCTCAGGCGGCTCAGGCTGTTACAGCTCTTGCTGCCAAGCCTGATAACCTGAGTTTGATCTCTGGGGCCCACGTGGTAAAAGGAGAGAACCAACTTCCTCAAGTTGACATCTGACCTCCATATACACACAGGGCCACACAAATGCAAACACACACACACACACACACACACACACGCACATGCACACCATAAATTGTTTTTTAAAAAAGGAAGAGATGCTGAAGATGTAGCTCATTTGGCAGAGTGCCTACCCAGCAAGCAGGAAGGCCTGGGCTCTGTTCTAACACTGTAGAAGCCAGGTGGAACAGTACACTCCTATAATCCCAACACTTGGAAAGTAGAGGAAAATAGGAGTAGAAATTCAAGGTCATCCTTAGCAAATTTAACCCAGCCTAGGACACAGGAGACCTTTTTTCAAAATAAAATAGAAAAAAATAAAATCAGAAAGGGAAGACAGAGGAATCCACAATCAGTTCTACAAAAACAAAAGGAGCACAGCTAACTCATTAGAAGTCAGGGAAACCAGTCAGAGCCATGATGGTGGCTTATGCCTGTAATCCCAGCACTTGGGAACTTGAGGTAGGAGATCTGCGTGAGTTTGAGGACATCCTAGACTATACAATGAAGCTCTATCTCAAAATACAAAAACAGACAAGGGGCTGAAAGGATGGTTCAGTAGTTAAGAACATTTGCTGCACTTTCAGAAAATCCAGGTTCTGTTCCCAGCACTCATGTGACTAACTGTAACTCCAGTTCTAGGGGATCTAATGCCATCTTCTTCCCTCTACAAACACCAGGCATACACATGGTGCTCACAAATACATTCAGGCAAGACACATATACACATAAAATAATAAATAAATAAATAAATAAATACTAAAAGACAAACAAAACCCACAAAAAGCAACCTAGCGAACAAAGGACTAGGGATGGATGTAGATCAGGTTGTAGAGCGCCTGCCTAGAAGGCAGGAGGCCCTGGATTTCATTCCCAGCACCACATAAACTGTGTGTAGTAGTGTATACCTGAAACCCTAGCATTCCAGAGGTAGACGCAGAGGATCGGAAGTTCAAAGTCATCATAAACTGCACATTGAGTCCAAGATAAGTCTGGACTACACAAGATTCTACCCCCAAAAAGAAAAGCCGCCGGGCATGGTGGCGCACACCTTTAATCCCAGCACTTGGGAGGCAGAGGCAGGTGGATTTCTGAGTTCGAGGCCAGCCTGGTCTACAGAGTGAGTTCCAGGACAGCCAGGGCTATACAGAGAAACCCTGTCTCAAAAAACAAAAACAAACAAACAAACAAACAAACAAAAAAGCAAGCAAGCAAAGGCAACACACACACAGTAAAAAGAGGGGAGGAGCAGGAGGGGAGGCGCTTGGGGGGGTAGGACCAAGATATAGTATATGTATGTATAAAACTGTCAAACAATAAAAACTATTCAAAGAAGTGGAAGGAGAAGGAGCCCCCTGTGGTTAGGAGAGCTTGCTGAATAGTCACGAACCAGGGTTTAGATCCTAGCACTCACCTAACAAGCGAGGTGTCCCAGAGTCCTGGAATTCCAGCCCTGAGGGATCTCATGCCCTTTTCTGGCTCACACACACACACACACACACACACACACACACACACACACACATCTTTTTTTAAAGAAGAAGTCTGGCTAAAATATAATGCAGAGCTTCCAAGACTCACACCTACAACTGCTGCGAGGTCCCTGCCTCCTCACACGAGGGGCTGCTCACCTGTCCTCCGTGGGGTCAGAGTCAGACTCGCGCTCCGGTGGCACGCTCAGGGCCTCGGCCAGCTGAGAGTTGCCGTCATAGACACGATAATGGATGGGCTGCAGCTGGTGAGCGTACCACTTTGGCTTGTCACCAATAAGGGCTGGATCAAACGTGTCTACCCAAAGAAGAGAGGCAGTGAGCAGTGGAGGAAAGAAGAAAGGGGGGGGGGGTCTAAAGCAGCGAAGAGGGAGGGAAGAGCACAGCCAGGACCACTGAGGGGCAAATGCAAGGAGGGGCAGGCAGAGGGCACAACAACTCACTGTTGTGAATCCGCTGGAAGGCATAGTTAGAAGGGTTCAGGATCCATTCTCCAAAATACTCCACAGCTTGAGTCCTGGCCAGTTTCTCAGCAAAGGGAGTCTGCCGGGGACGTGAAGCCAGAAAGGAGCCAGCTTGGAAAGCTACCACAGGCCGGGGGAAGAGTCGCAGGGTACGTGTGTGCATCTGAAAGCCCTGCAGCACGTTAGCAGAGTTGAAGAAACGTACCATGGCCACTCTGGGAAAAAAGCAGAGGAGGGGGATGAGATAATCCAAGACCCATACCCTGCATCGTTAGGATAGCTATGATCCAAGGTCTTAGGCCACCTCCCAACACCATCACTTAACGGGTTACAACCACCAACGTGGAGAGATCTTAAAGAGCTATCAGCCTTTCTCTTCATGCTGAGAGTATGAGCTATTTCTTCTCCTTACTTTTGCTAAGGTAGAAAATATAACCAAATATCATACACATTTTTGTATATAAGTTAAGTCTGGCTTTCAGAAGTCATTTCCCCCAAAACCAAGAGATCAGAGAAACAAACTCAAGGACTCATGGTCTTACCTCGTTGCAACATCGACTGAATCTACATCATTGCCATAAATGAGCGGGTTGAATTCAGTGGAAGGTGTGGACTGAAGGTCATTAGATGGCCTTCCCAAGAGAAGCGGGATCTCTTGGCCCTCGTGGAACTTCTCCAGGTTAAGAATGGGCTGGGTGTTGAGACTCATGCTGGCTAGGGCCTGTGAAACAACAAAAAGTCCTCATACAAGACAGATTCTCAGACAGCCCATCTCGGCTCCTAGGAGAGAGCTGTTTAAGGCCTTCACCTGTCACTCTGATCAAACGTTCTCTACAAAGAACTGTGCTCATTTGAAAATCACGACCAATTCATTTTAAGGTCTATATATTGGGGAATAAAAGAATCCAAATATCAGGCAGAATTATAGAGCTGTCCATCTTAAGTCAAACAAGCTCAAGGCATTTTTAAATAAAATTGAAGTTCAAGACAGCTTTTAGTTCCCATTTATTTTAGCCAAGAAGTGATTTTCAAATTGAAATATACATTGAAATATAAACAAGTGAACTGTAAAAACAGAACTCCTCAAAGGACGTAAAAAAATAAAAATTGAAAAAAATAAAATAAAAAACAACATAGCTTTCCTGGACAGAGGAGACATAGTTTAATCCCAGCATGGTAGAGGCAGAGGCAGGGAAATCTGAGTCCAAGGACACCCTGGTCTACAGAGCAAGTTACAGGATAGCCAGGGCTATACAGAGACACCTTGTCTTGAAAACAAACAAACCAACAACCACTGCCAACAACAACAAAAACCAGAACCTCTCCAAGGCAGACACTGTCGCAAAACAACACAACAAACCCAGAATCTCAAATTCCCAACCTAATGGACTCCGAGGTGCTCTTTGAAAACTACTGATCTAAACCAGCAGTGGTTTTTTTGTTTTGTTTTGTTTTGTTTTTTTTCCAGACAGGGTTTCTCTGTGTAGCCCTGGCTGTCCTGGAACTCACTTTGTAGACCAGGCTGG
>NC_034592.1:76324581-76326572 GCF_900095145.1 Mus pahari
TTTGTTTTTCCGAGACAGGGTTTCTCTGTAGAGCCCTGGCTGTCCTGGAACTCACTCTGTAGACCAGGCTGGCCTCGAACTCAGAAATCCGCCTGCCTCAGCCTCCCGAGTGCTGGGATTAAAGGCGTGCACCACCACCACCCGGCTTACATTAGTCATTCTTAAGCAGCCATCAAGAACTAAAACACAGCAAGAGAAGACTGCTAGTGAATTTTCTGAACTTGCAACCCTCACCAGCCTCTACTGCAACAAGGTATCACATTACATCAGCAGGCATGAGGCAAGTGAGCTGAGAACAGATGCAGAATGACCCAGTTCAGTTCAATACCATCTAGACTCTAGATTCTAGAGGAGCTACTAGGGGCTTCAGACAACATAGAAAGACTTCTAAGGAGCTTTCAAGTGAGACCAGACTCCTTAGAAGCACAGCTGGTGGTCCTACATAATACATACGACAGGGAAGGGAAGAGAGCCTTGCTGTGTTTTACCTTCAGGAACTGTTACGCATGCAGAAGAAAAGAAATCAATCAATAATAAAAAAAAAATGGGTGGAAGAGCTTACTCAAAGAAAGGGATTTTTAAAGGGGGCATCTACGGGGACTTTGGAATTGATTTAAGAAGCAAATTTGTCCAAACTTCTAACTTCCACCTTATAAGACTAAAGGAACACTATAAAGAGAAATAATGGCAGATATGACAAGACACAGAAAGTGAAGGGTGGTTTTGGTTTTGTTTGGGTTGAGGCGATCTCACAGGCAGGCCAGGCTAGTCTCAAACTGACAACCCACCCTCACCACCATCCCACCACCCTGAGTGCAGGGATTTCTGGTGACCTGAAGTAGACATACACATAGCTTCATGTCCATTACAGGGCAACAGAGCAAACAGTGAGTCAGAAAGAACCTTCCTAAGATTTATCCTGTTATACAAAACTTAGGTATAACTCTTCTTAAGCCCATTCAAGACAACAGACGTCTATGCCACCTGAGGGTTCCTAGACCAGCTGCCTCCCTGCAGCAACCTTAAGTCACCTGCTACTTCTTTTATTTAAAAAATGTTGTGATGCTTTAACGTACCCTGTGTTGAGTATGTCTGCATGTGTGCCACGGCACATGTGTGCCACAGCCTACGTGTGGGGCTCAGGGGATGACTTGCGGAAGAGTCCCCTCTTCTACCTATGGGCCCAACTGTCAGAGCTGATGGCAGGTGCCATTACCTGCTGAGCCATCTTGCAGACCCTCCCCCTACTTCTCTTTCATTCCTTGCCTACCTGCTTTAAGTGTTTTTTCAGCTCTAATGATTCTGGTTCTGGTAGGATGGGGAGCACTTCTGCATTGGTGGGGGCAATCACCTGCAGCAGAGAAAAGAAAAAAAAGACATGCGCTTAGAATGGACCATCAAGGAGCTCTGCTTATATAGAGCAAACACCATGCATAGGGAGGTTGGATAGACACAATAGTGTCATATGCTACACTATACACCCGAGAGGTAGCTATACCTACATTAACATTGGTGACTATCTCCAAATGATAGGATTATGATCGTATTTTCTTCCTTTATATTTCCTTTATTTTTGAAGACGTATATTTTGTTTTTAATTATGTATAGGTATGTGTATCTGCATGTGAATATGCACGAGTGCAGATATTAGCAGAAGCTGGAGATACTGAGGGCTGTGAGCACCTGATGTGGGTGCTGAGATGTGAACCCAGGCCCCTTTAAGAGCAGTGTGAACTCTTAACTGCTGAGCCATCTCTCCAGCCCCTAAACTTACTTTCATTTTTTTTCTTATTACATTTATTTATTTGTGTTTGGAGGGAGGAGGTATTCATGTCACATGTGTGGAGGACAGAGGACAACTTTCCACCATGTGGGTCCTGGGGGTCCTGGGGGTTGAACTCAGGTTGTCAGAGGTGGAGGCAAGTGCAAGGGCCTTTCCCTGTTAAGCCATTTATTTTTTTGAATTTTTTTCTTTAAGTTATATATATATA